>NC_059373.1:26278613-26585280 GCF_019703515.2 Myxocyprinus asiaticus
TTAGAATCTTGGATTCAAATCTAATTTTATACTGGAAGCATACAAATTTTGGGATAAAAAAAAAAAGTAACTAGAAAGGTTTCGACATTAAACGAGTACGATTTATTTAAGATTCTATTTCTAGGCCACCAATATGATCACACGGGAAGTCGGCATGTTACTTCCGACAGTTCCAGTACCCTAGGATGGGCCACATTTTCCAGTTACTGACAAGTTGCATCTCCCATCAGACATTTTTGCATCGGTTCATATGTGTTTACCTTCTTCTGTGATGCCACTGATATCGTGTTGCATCAGCAGTGTGGGAGACCTGGGTTCTCGTCCCACGTTGAAACCAGGAAGTAATTGCGTTCACATAATCAGTGATGAGCGTGATTCAGAGGTTCCATTTCATCTATAACTTTACATGTTTATTGCACTGACTAATAAAATATGCATTCCTGTTCACTGTATTACATCATTTACAGCTAAAAATAACTCACTTTACAACTCGCTTTTGCGCCCCTCTGTGGGCATTTCACCCAGTAAGCACAGACCGATTTCAGCTCAAGAAAAGTCAACCTACTGTTTCCAAATTCACTGTTAGATCGGGGTGAGGTCACTAATCAAATAGGCAAACTTCTTTGTACCAATGGTCAGATTCCCTTGTTTCTATTAAAGCCCACAAGATGCTCTTTGGAATATTCTCATATCATGCTGGGATATTCCAAGCTACCAAGATGTCTAAACATCTGTTTACCTGTGTCTCTAAACTCTTTGGCAAAGCTGCTAGCTGCTGCCCCAAGTGCTGTAAGTCCAAGCTGTGCCAATGTGAAATATAACCCAATGTGGTAAAAAAAAAAAAAAAAAAAAATGCAGAGGTGGTTTCAACTTGTGAAAAATCTGACCCTGCAGATTTTGAAGAAACAATTCTTCAGCAGTTCTCCGCCATTTAGGGAATTGTGATAATGGAGGTACTAAGTCAGGCAAGTAATAGAAGTCATAATAGTTTCACGGTGAGTGTAAAAATGCTGTGGAGAAAAAAAGACTCAGCAAAAAAGGTGAGAGCAAACCTTTAGTTCGAAAGTGCAAAGTGCAATACTGCAAATATTCAGATAACGAACAGTCCCCAAATAAATTTATGGTGGCATTTCTTTCCACTTCACGTGTTTATGAGCCTTCAAATTCACACACATATATATTTCTCAAACCAAAATATACTGTACAGTATTTAACATTTATTGAGTATTTCAGCAATATCTTAAACTTTCAGCCAATGCTAAACCTGTAATGTCCATTGGAAAATATTAATGCTCAGAGGTTGCTCTTTCAAAGCTCAGGAGATGTGGATAGCACAGCTTAGATAATTTGGTCTTAGAAAAATGTAATGATAAATGTTCAAGTTCTTACTGAAATCTCTGACTTTTAAATGCAAACCGTGTCAAGTTAAATATAACTTTAACTGTTAAAATGTGTCTTAAGACACCTACGTTCTGTTTTATTTGATGTGCTGCGTCAGTTTGAACGGCCCTTAAGATGTTGAAATTATCTCCTTAAACTCTAGAGAAGACCCATGTGACATTACTAGATCTTTCTCTCAGCAGAAAAAAAAAAAAAACTGAGGAGCAGGAGACTTAATTAAAAAAGATGAAAATAAGGTCAAACTTAATAATTTTCCCTCCATTTAATCTCATTGCTGTCTATGATAAATCAAATGCAGTGGCGTAACAACAGGGATGGCAGGGTGGGCAGCTGCCCTTGGGCCTGAGGTGAGAAGGGTCCCCTTTGTGTTTTTCATTGCTGTCAACCAAACCATTCTGTTCTCTGTTTTGCTTCTTCCGTGTATGCAGATGCTGCACAGTCCAAACCGGAAGTGAGGTCATGGTGCACTTTTATTCTGTTCTGTTTTCAGGTTCCACTTCCAGGTCAAACAGGTTATTGGTAGAAACCATTATTATCAGTGTATTTCCATGTATATTTATAACCAATAGTTTTTGTATCATCATAGTGGGATGAGTTTAGGTGTACATGTGTGTGATTATATTGTTGATTATGTTTGATGTACATTATATTGTGTTAAATGTGGGGCTATAATTTATGGATGGTGTGTACCAGGGGCAATAAACATCACTGCACTTATGTGCTATCTTGTGACTGAGCAATCTTTCCTGGACTTCTCAATCATTTAAACCCGCCATCATCACATATTGTAAATACACACTACCGGTCAAAAGTTTTGAAACACTTGATTGAAATGTTTCTCATGATCTTAAAAATCTTTTGATCTGAAGGTGTATGCTTAAATGTTTATAATTTGTTTTGTAGACAAAAATATAATTGTACCAACATTTTAATTTATTTCATTATAAAACTAAAATGTAATTAAAAAAAAGAAAAAAAAAAGAAGTTTTTGAAATTGATGACTTGGACCAAATAATAAAGAAAAGCAGCCAATAAGCGCCCAACATAGATGGGAACTCCGTCAATACTGTTTAAAAAGCATCCCAGGGTGATACCTCAAGAAGTTGGTTGAGAAAATGTCAAGAGTACATGTCTGCAAATTCTAGACAAAGGGTGAGTACTCTGAAGATGTTAAAATATAACACAGTTTTGATTTATTTTGGATTTTGTTTGGTCACAACATAATTCCCATAGTTCCATTTATGTTATTCCATAGTTTTGATGACTTTACTATTATTCTAAAATGTGAAAAAAAAAAAAAAAAAAAAAAAAATTATATATATATATATATATATATATATATATATATATATATATATATATATATATATATATAATAAAGAATGAGTAAGTGTTTCAAAACTTTTGACCAGTAGTATAGTCCAATTATAACTTAACATACAAGGATCCAAGGAAATCTTACATGTATATGACTGGGCCACTGCGAGCTGTTAGCTAGTCGTGTTTGGTTAGTGGGGGCTGGGATATTCCTTACCTTCAGTTTCTTCACATTCACACAAGGATCGTTAGAGAAACTCTCTGTGTCTGCAATCTGGATGTCTGCCTTTTCCAGCTCATTGGTCAAATCATTCCGCACCTGTCAGAGAGAGAGAGAGAGAGAGACAGAGTGAGAGAGAGATCTGGAAATGAAAGAGAACAGAATGAGAGCAGGTTTGCGGATGGTGAGCCACCCAGAAAAGTACCCAATCAAAGGCAACATTCCCTTCCTCTGATAAATGTCTCAATTCCCTCTAATCTCCTGCCGAATTTATGTTCCTCCTGCATCCCAATCAACCTGTAGGCTCCCAGGATCCCTTTCCACATGTGCTCTTCTGTTCCCCTACTGGGCTTTGGGTACAATACAACTTTACCTCCATCCGGCTTCAAACCCTACTCCCCACAGACTTCATCCATCCTTGTCAATGGACGCTTTTGAAAAATGGACCAGTCCCTTGCAAATAAAGTCTCAATACCTCCCATCCTCCATAAAGATGTATGGCACGTGAATGAAAACCATGTACTACTGAGCTCTGCATGGTGTATTGTGAACCACAATGGATGAAAAGAAAGGGATCTTTTCAACTCCTCAAATCCATTGGTCCAAAACATCAGCAGTACATCAACAAGACATATGGGCACACAAATCACCCTAAAAAGGTAATTCACTCAAACATTGGATATAACCATGGATTAAAATATGATCTATCAAAAATGCCATGCTCTTCCTCCTGGTGCACTACAGTTGAGTCACAGCCTGCCCTGTTGAAAAGACCAGCATTGCCAACTTGAACCAGCATCGAAATGTAAGTAAATTATTTAATTACTTTAAGAAGTAACCCAGCTAACATATATTTACACTATGGAATGTTATTCATGCTTTAATAGCATTAGTATACAGTATACAATAAGTCTATATCATTTTTGAGTCATAGACTATGTTTAGGACTACAACAACCCAGACTTGGCAAAACGTAGGCTACAAGTTACTTAAAGGGGTCACGACATGCCATTTTAAATTATTTTAATATGTTCCTTGAGGTTCACTTATAATATTAGTAAAGTTATTTTTTTACACAAAAAAACAGTCATTTATTTGTAAAACATGATTATTTTCCACCCTCATTCTGACCCTCTGTCAGAAACGCTCAGTTTTGGTGCTGCTTTTCCTTTAACACTTGACAGTAAATACCGACTGTTCTGATTGGCTCTCTGCTCTTGACTGACCTGCTCTCTGGGTGCTTCTCAATTCCTAAATTGTGCTTCCTCGTTTCCTCGCTCCTCCGTTCTTGAGCCCGTGACATGAAAACTGATCAAAGTCTGTCATCATGAAGGACGTATCAATTTGATGAATGCACAGCAATAAGGTGAGGATTGAGGACAGAGGAAGCTTAAAGAGGATGCTTGAGCGAAGAAACACAGGAGCATCCTATTCGGTAGACTTTTTGGTCAAAGCACTTCACGCACGCATAAATTGTCCTCCACCTTCACATCTGACACAACAGATTTAATTCCGTTTTAATTCATCTGACACAACAGTTTTAATTCATGTTTCACCTTTGCGGTTTAAATAAACCATAATTTTCACATACTTTGTGCATCTTGAATTTTTAGGTTTTATAATGAAAATATCAGTAAATCAAGTTTCAACAACATAACATCAAACGTGTAATGCAACTTGCGCAGAGTTGCCGCTTTGAAGTCACGCTTGAGTGAGCAGGACCTTCCATTTTACAAATACATCATGCTTTGATTCCTCCATCCTCATTTTCTTTCCTTCTATCCTTTCCTCGTTTCTAAGAGGGTGGAGCAAGGAAACAAGGAAAATAAGCAAGGAAAGGAAAGGAGGATGCACAATTTCCGAAATGAGAAGCACCCTCTCTTTGCCGTCTCACTGCTCACCGCTACTGGGTGGGGCTACAGAAGTTAAAGCAGGTTGATGTGTTGTTGTGGAGGCGGTCAGATGCAAATGTCTACCACAGTGTGACATCACAACATGGAAGAAGTAGAGAACAAGTCGTTTTGGCAGCTTGATTTCAACAAATGCTCTTTTTGCAGTGAGGTGGAAGTTTTGAGTTCTGAACTTACAGTCTGTTTTTATAGTACAATGACCTCTTATATATTAAAAGATCAAGGAAAATTTGATTCCTCATGTCACGACCCCTTTAAAATAAAAAATCATGACTGACAAGCATGAGTCTGGTGAAACATGCAAGTTCTATTTATTAACTCACAGAGTTGGGGAAAGTTACTTTTAAAAGAAACAAATTACATTAGAGTTACTGATAAAGAAAATAAGTAATTACATTTTATCATTACTTTGAAAGGGAAGCAGTTTGTTAGTGAAGCTGCACATACCATGTAATGATGGTTAAGATGGTTGCAACAGGTTTCAATCGTTTTCCTGTTTCATTTTTAAATGGTTCAAATGTTTCTTTGTTTTCTTTAACAAGAAAAAAATTACAAAATGTCAAAATACTGTCAAAATGACAGACAGCATTTGGAATTATTCGTCAACATAAAAAAAAAAAAATCTGTAAATGACGAAGATTTTTAATTAACAACCTCTGGTCTGAAGCCAGGTTTACACTGTGCAATTTTGCCGATGATTTTGCTATCTGAGACAAATTCTGGAGACTGTAAAAGATTTCTCTTGTAGGACAAATTCAGCAGTCTTTGATCGCTTAGTGTGGCATGTTTACTGATGGCCGATCAATAGCCTTTGCCATGAATCTTAGCCTCTGACAAATTTCTGGCAGTGTCAGAAACTTTGCATTGCAGTCTTGCAGAGCGACTACTTCTACAATGTCCAGATGAGATGAAACATGCAGTCAGTGCTGTCAACTGGGATGAATGGGGCGAAAGTCTTGGCTACGATGTGCAGCGTACAGTTGCCATGACCTTTACCTAAAATCTCACCGATATGACAAGCAACAATCATAAAGGACAGCAAAAAATGTCTTGGATCACCTTAGACAGATGTTCATACCAGGTGTAACCGGCCTCGGATTGTGACAGAAGCCTGAACTCATCCTGCCAGACTGTACCTGAAAAGCCTGGGTGCTCCACATTGTTTTGATTACTAATGCGGTAAGCAGATCTGTAGCTTAATTCTTGCAGATCCTAGAAACACCTTTCCACATGAGCAAATCTGTGTGTGATGGTTGGGAAATGGTATACATGTGGACCTCATGAGCTTGTATGAACAATGTGCAAGTATGTGCTTTTGTGTGAGCACAAGGGACCTCCTGATGGGGAGATTTAAGCAAGAGGAACAAGAGACATAGACAGAAAGAGAGAGACAGAGGGGGAGAGAGAGAGAGAGAGAGAGAGAGAGAGAGAGAGAGAGAGAGACGGGTGGGCGCTGTGCAGTAAAGGATTATGGGATTTGAGAGATGTTCTAAAGCTGAGGAGAAATGAGCATGATGTGATGTGAAATGCATAATGCATTTATGCACTGACTTGCCAAACGAACCCAGAGAAAAAACAAAACGGGAGGCCGCATGAATCAGGTAGCGAGACACAAGAGCACAACACTGGGTGTCAAGAAGCTCTGCAGGCTAATTTACAACAAACCTGATATTTCTCCTTCTCACCAGACACGCAAACCCAATGAGGCATACTGGCTTAATGCCCACAATTTGACATAATGCCCACAGTTTAATTTAAAAAGACATCTGTCCTGAATTCATGGAGAAATAAAAGGCCACAAGATTTGTATCAAGTGCATACAGACCCTGAGTACAATGATGCTAGACATTTTCCCAGAACTTTACAGTACATGAGCCATTTTTACACTTTTAGCCAATTGGTTCCAATGCATTTTAAGTGGATGTATGAAATCAGTTAGCTTCAAGTTATCGCAGGTGTTCCTACAGAGTAATCACAAGTTTGACAACCATAAAGTGTCCAAATACTTTAGTCTTAATTTGAAACTCTGCTTGTCCATTTTTTTATCATTTGAAACCTAACATACTTATTTTTCTGAAATGTTTTCCTTGAAAAGTGTTCTATTTTTCTTTTTAAAAAAATGCCACTTGCATTGATATTTTGTTATCTAATGCAGTGACGTCCGTATTTTTAAGTGTCCAGATACTTTTGGGACCACTGAATCTACATTGTAAAGATTGCATTGTAAAGATTGTTTTGTGTTTTTCAGGACATTTAATTAACAGATTAGCATGAGGTGCACTACCTACTTTCTAAAATGGTCTTTTCTTCCTTGCATTACAGTAATCCTCCAGTCACCATGCCACCAAGTAGTATTATCATCTCTTTAGAGCTGTCATCCCAGGCCAGTAAATGATGAATTAACAGGACAAGCGTGGGTCATATCTTGTCATGTCAAAGGCTTATTTTTTCCTATTTTTATAAACCCACAGCAGTCCATCATTAGCCACATTTTCTGCTGCATTAAGGTCCCTGTGCGGCTGAGCACTGTGAGTCTGATTGTCTGTGTTTCGAGATATATAGGAAGGTGTGTGAGTGTCACTCAGGATCTGCTCTCTGAGGCTGATGGTACAATGAGGCCTGACAGAGGACAGTGGCCGAATAATGTGACCCACCACTGACAAATTTAATCTGTATATGGGCACTGAGGATGCACATTAAAATCATTTCATCTCAGAATAGAAGGCTGCTCAGAGATTTTTGCTTTCCTACTAAGCAACTGTTTTATGTGTTACAATTTTTAGGCAATGCTGATTTTAAATCAAATTGGATTTAAACTGGATTGGTGATGGTACTTGCCAGGGCCGCTTTACCGAATTGGCTTATCTGGGCTGAAGTCCTGGCTGCAGGGAGGCCGCCAACTCCAAGTTGAGTGTCGTCATTCATCACGCTATTCTCCCCTGTCAATGTTTGCTGGAGCAAGCGCATGTAAACACGTGCAGCGGGAGTCGCAAAAGTAAACATGAAGAAGCTACGCAACAGAGATAGCGGTCCATGTAGCACATGGTCAGAGTAAAAACTTTCATAGAATACTATGGTACTACCATGGCATTTTGATATATGATTGCCATATTCATATACCATTGTATTTACAGGGTACTTTCAGGTAATGGTACAACAAAAAAAACAAAACATGGAAATGCCATGGTACATTTTTTATGTGTTTTCATATAGGCTACCGCTTCAAAGTGTTTTGATACTCTTTTGGTTGGAAAATTATTCACCTGCAGTAGTTGTTCACAAGCTGCACACGTGTTAAACTTAGTAAGGACCTTCTACATCACTGGCAAAATGATATGATGCATTTGCGAGTTTGAATTCCATTGATTGTCGATAAACATCCACGCAACCAGCGTTATTTTTATTTTCTGTTTTATAAAGTATTCTATTAGCGAGTGAGCAGAGGTGGTTAGAGTAGCCAAAAACTGTACTTAAGTAAATGTACAATTACTTGAAAAAAATGATTACATCATTAGTCAATAGTAACGATGTTAATAATTACTTGAGTAAGATAAAGTATCCAGTTAAAAGAATACTCAAATAGCTTTCATATGTAACATAATGGATGTTTAATCTTCAATATTTCATTACTTAATACACATTTAACATGTATTACAGAATAATAATAATGACAATAATAACAATTTAATAATAATAATAATAATTATTATTATTATTATTATTATTATTATTATTATTGGAAATTCTTTCATCATTCACCCTCATGTTGTTCTAAACCCATATGACTTTCTTTCTTCAATGCAACACAATTAAAGGAATGTTAGCCTCAATCACCATTTACTTTCACTACATGTTTTTCCTCCATATTTTAAAAGGGAATGGTGACCAAGACTGTCAGCCCCTAACATTATGTCTAACATCTTTTGGGTTCCACCAGTGCTTGAAGTGGAAGAAAAAAAGTGCAGGTACTCTCAGGTTAGTATTAAACATATTATTAAAAAGTTTTTTTTTTTTTTTTTGGAAGATAGATGATACTGTGAGACTATTTTTGTTCCCAATATATGTTTATTTAAAAATAAATAAATAAACTTGGGGTTTTATACTATATGGAAGGGCTCTTCAACAAGATAAATTCAAGATAAATTCTTGCAGTTGCCAGATTATCCAGATTAAAACTAAACTGGGGCCAAACTTTTTTTTCATATTTATCTTGCCTAACACATTTATTGTAACTAACATGTTAACATGAAAAACTAGCTGTGGTCTAGCTGTAAATTTCTTCTAAAGATCTGACTGAAGAACAAACATACCCTCAACTAACAAATAGGTTTTGATAAACTTTACTTTGAAAATAAAAACATACAATGTAGGGTCATTGTTTATGAAAGCATTTTATTGAGGAAGAGCATTTAGATCTGCTTAAGGCTGTATCTTTGACAATATCAACCCACATAAGAGAACAATGGCAATCTAATGTAGAACTGACTTTTTACACAAAATAATGTAGCCTAAAATAAAAATAAATAAATAAAAAAAATAAAAAAAGAGTTTTTTTTTCTTCTTCTTCTTTTTTTTATTATCCTCCCATTCAATGAGGGCACAATTAGCCTTTTCTTGTCCCGCACACATGAATTTGCACACAGGAGCCAGACACATATGCAGATAATAATAATTAGAAACGGTGAACAAACTGATTTGATGATGTTCAGGATTGTGAATGACACACATCTGTATATAGAACCAAACACTGTCACGATTTATGCAAAGGCAAGTTCAGTGACACTTCACATAATCTTTTTACAAGCACTAAGAATTGAGAATAAAGAGCCAATTTTCCTGTGTATTTTCTTTGAAGCTTCGGTTTTCATCATCGATTTATCTTTTGTTAAAAAGGTCGTGCATATGAGCTGACATCACTTATATAACAGCTTTGACATTTTTTTTTAAGACTGTAGATTTGACTGCACCCAGTAGCTAAACAATTTGCATAAATACATTTGGTTGAATAAGACGTGATAAAATGCGCTCACCTATAAGTTGCTGGTTCATGTTTTGGAGAAGAGTGTAACTGAATTATGCCCAGACCAGCTTAAACATGCACGCTTCTCCGGAACTGGCCCACGGATCGCTTGCCGACCACCGATGCTGTTGTTGCACGTGTTCAGTGTTGTTAAACTCACTGCTGAGTTTTTTCAGAGAGCGCTCGGGTGTTTAACACCACGATTTGATCAAAATCATTTGGAAGGTCAGATAAAAGTGATTGGCAGGCCTCATTGAATCACTCACTTTAAATAAAGACTTTACATCGTACCGAGAGACTCTGAGAAGTGGTGGTATGCAAGTAAAACTGCCGGTACTCTGTAGTCTAAATTAGAGAAGTGCCAGTATGGTGTATTGGTGAGTACCCACCCACTTCAAGCACTGGGTTCCACAAAATACAGAAATTCCCACAGGTTTGGAACAACATGAGGGCAGGAAATGATGACAGAGCATTAATTTATAGCTGAACTATCACTTTAAGGACACTTGTCAGATCTGGAAGAATCTGTCAATTAGAACAGAAGTTTGGAAACCAGTTTCTAGTAACTATTACTGTGAAAAATTTGAACGATATTCCACAGGCCCAATCATATATAATGCTGAATAAAAAGAAACAAGATCATGCTTTTATTAATGGCTAACTTCGCTATTTCACAGCTGTTTAAAGTCCTGAATGGATTCTTAGTTCAGTTACAGTACTTTCAGTGTAGAAAGAATTTATATCATTAGTTCTGTACAGTAAGGGTAAACTGCACATTATCTCTGTATTTGGAAGTGTGTTAGGCTTATTTAAGTTCAGAGCTTGTTCTCTGTTGTCCATGAGAAAAACGTGCCGTATTTGTCAAACGGACAGTTGCTGTGCAGTGTGCACAAACAGAGATGCGCTGCAGTAAACAGGCATGCACGCAATAGGCAGAGCAAAAGGCATTTACACTTAATGCGGATGTTTACATGGATTTATACAGTAGGCACTGATATATTTCAGCACTGATATAAAAATGTATACTTATAAACTAAGGTTATATGAGCCCATAGTTACAGAATCACCCTGAAAATGACCATCACCGCAACAGACAAGCTCACATTATCACAATCGCCAAAACTCATCGCAACAGGTTTTCTAAATTTGGAGCTGCAATTCTAATCTTGAAATATCTTAAAATGAAGGCATTGCATGATGAACGTGTTTGTTTTGAGCGCTTGCTGCTGCTGCTGCAGTGATGAACTGGACTCGAGTGACAAAGCGCGACTGTAAAGTTCCGTTGTTGTAAAAGTCCCATTCAAAAATCTCTCAATAAATTACGCATTTATTAAAACTTATTTAATTAAAAACAGTAATGTAACGAAAGGAACGTTGCCCATTGTAACAAAGTAAAAGTAAAAAAAACCAAATCATTAGAAATGTACTTGAGTAAGAGTAAAAAGTGCCCACTATTAAACCTACTCTTAAAAGTAAATTTTCCCCAAAAATGTAATCAAGTAAATGTAACGGAGTGCTCTGCGAGTGAGTAAACGCTCCAAATGATTCAGCAGCGCACGTGTGAGCTTTCTGAGTCATTCAGATAGAACTGCGTACCACTTCAGACTGCTTTGCTATTATGTGTGACCAATTCATTGTAAAGAACCGACTCAAATAAATCTTTAGTCATGATTCAAAATTGACAATAGTAAACACTGGGTACACAGCATGATGTAGCGTTGTAGCTTTTGATAAAGAAAAATACATCATCGCTACTGAAAAGCGACTTGATTTAAGAACTGGCGAAGCTACCACCTCGCTACTGAGAAATGTAGCTACTACCCATCGCTGGGTTTCTAGGGTGTTGCTAGGTGGTTGCTCTGTGGTTGCTTACTGGCCCAAGTAAAAAAAACTCATACCTAAGTGTATTTAATATTCACAATTTTTCACCAGTTTTATCATTCATAAGGCAAAAAGCAAGCATAGCATCAGTTCAGGCAGGTCACATTTGCTGCTCTCCCTGCTGCTGCATGGATGGGTGGAGAGTTTGCCCAGAACAGAACCATACTGTTGGGTGACCATACGTCCTCTTTTTCCCGCACATGTCCTCTTTTTCAGACCTTAAAAAAGCGTCCGGCCAGGATTTCTACATTTGCGAAAATGTCCGGGATTCGGCTTTAGGTGCATTATGATGTGCATCTGGTCTAATACTTCATTGTGTTCGCACATATTTGCATTGCTTTAACCCCTCTTTGTAAGTCCCGCCTTCTCACACACCAATTGGTCGATTATAAGAGGCTTGCAGCAACTATTGGCCAAATTCCTGCCTGTCAATCTCTACGCGAAAGTGTGAAGCGCTGTTCGGCATCAAACAGTTGCTTGACAGTAGCAGCAAATAACAGCTGAGAGGAAACAATGCCCAAACGAAAGTGCAAATTTACAGAAGATTTGCAAATAAAATTCCCATGCTTTCGTCCAGGTCGAGATCCGTGGGAAGCAGAATGTATGACATGTAAAGCTGGCACTTATGTGTCAGTTGCTAATAAAGGTGCAAGTGATTTAGAAGCACACATTTGCTCTGCGAAGCATAAAGGGTCAGCAAAAGGTGAAAGTTCATCAGGTAAATTAACGGACTACTTTTTGTGACCAGGTAAAATTGTTATCACATTGCTTCATTTTCCATGGCCATTAAAAATAATAGTAATAGTAAATGAAGGTACACTCATGGCATCAAATATTTTATTTTAGTACATGGACATTCAAAAGAATGTTGGAAATTTTTATTTATTTATATATATTTACGTTATGCTAATAGAGTGTCTTTTTCACTGTATTAAAGTTTGCATTCATAGTAACACTGTTTTGAACCCTATTATTCCACCTCACCCCAATACCCCCCTTGTATGCACACAAACAGATACAGTATCTGTGAAAGACAGTGGATTTATCTCAGTTTCTATGAGGCTCCAATATAATGGTGCTTCACATAACAGCTACTGTGTGTTTTCAATGGTTATCATTTTGCTCTATCATTGTACCCAAGAAAATAGTGGTAGATTACCTTATGTGTCCACCAATTGTAGTCTCTCCTTGAAATAAATAGGTGAGACTGAGAATAGATCACAAAAATAATATCAGCCATATGACTCATGCGTAATTAAGCCCACTTTAATCCTTAATTAGGACATCTAATAATGGAGGAATTTTTAACGTTTACTGAAATTAAATTCTACAACCAAATAATTGTGTCCTCTTCTGACAACTGACCAGAGCTGGAACTAGCCTAAACCTTGTGAGACATTGTGTTTTGTCTTCACTATATGTTATGCACAATTTAATTTCACTTAAACTCAGTTCAGAACATCTGGGCTGTCAGTAAAGGGTTAAATTTTTGATGCACCGAGTCATGTTTCAAAACAATATGGTGGCGGTCACAGTGGAGTTTGTCTTTGGGAGAAATGCCAACAAAACTGCATCTGGTAAAAAACCTAATTAAGTTTTTACATTGAAACCTGCTTGAATCAAAAGATTAGAGTCTCTGGTTTCATCCAATATGCCATTTTTAAAATCCAAGCTATTTATCGCGAAACGCCATGCCGTTAAACACAACGGCCACTCTAGTGGACAAAAGTGCTTATATTATATTTACTGTGCATTTTCACATTGAGAATTTAGTTTTTCTTTCAAAGGCTTAATATGGAGTTAAGATGAAAATAGGGTGCATTTCAAACTGTTCTGAGACCAGTACAGACAGACAGCACACTAGAGGTTAAGTAATTCACTAAATAGGGAGCAAGGGAGCATCCTATAGCTTTCCAAGTGCATTCACTCCTAACATCCGACCAAAAGTTCAGTTTCAGGCTGAAGATGATGTTTGGACCACTCAACATGTTTGGCAGACATGGGACAATGGTAATAAGTACAAAGATTCAGAATTTATAATGTATAAATTTATGTTAAAATGGTTGCCATTGATTGGACGATGCTGGCCATTACTTTGAATCGGAATTATTTATGCTAACTTCTGATTGGTAAAATGCTTCAGCGCTGGCTATCACTTGTTTGTTTGTTAGTGCATAGAAAGGATACTGAGATTTTGTTGCCAAAGTAGAAAAAAACATTGTAACATAAAAGTCAAATCAAGTCAACTAATTTTATTTGTATAGTTTTCTATTTGTGCTTTTACCAATACACATTTTTCCAAAGCAGCTTTACAGAAAATCAGCTGTAATGTCTGTAACTTCTCAAAAACATGATTAACCAACACTCCTGGAAACAAAATAAACAATTTGATTTGAAAAAATCTGACTTTTTTATAGCTTGGAATTATTTAAAGTTTCACAAATCAAAAAGGGAAATTGAAAATGCACACAGCAGCAATGCTCGGGTTTCAAGAGGATAGGCAGAGTAAGCAATTGCCAGGGGCTTCCACATTAGAGGGGTGGACCCGGACGGATGGATAGATGACAAAAGGCTAAGGGATGGACCCTCATTCATTTAAATAATAAAGCTAATTATAATTATAACAGACCAACCCTAACCTGCACCCTAACCCTGAAAGAAAACTGGTTGCACTTTAAAATACAAAACATTATTTACTTTTTAATAATCATTTTACCAATTGATAATGTCTCTGGATGTCCTGAAAGGGAGGTTTTGCCAAATTAAGCTCAATTCTGGGAATAATTTTGTCCCCAAATGATAGCAGAGCAACCATGAAACAAGAATAGACAAGACACAAGACACTTGATGTCTAAAGACATACTTTCCCATGCTCGCTAACCTTTGTTCATGTTTTATTTTTGTGCTGGAACATTCCCAGTGGCCTCATGCACCTGTGTTCAGGCAGGGGGACAGATGCGAGAGAGACACACATTCAGCCTAATGTAATTGTAGACATGTCTATGCTGGATTGTGCAGTAGCGCTGGAATTGCCCGTCCTACAGGAGCATCCTCTAATCCACACAATGCATCAGGGATGGGTCAGACACAACGCAAGCAAACAGCAGAGAAGAGCCAACACATTTCATGCACCACTGCGGCGGATGGGACAAATGCATCTATTTATAGAGCCAGTTTTAATGAGCCTTTAACTGAAACAGACGTGATAGGGCAAAAAGCAAAACACAATGGCTAACACAAGCTGATGCACACAGATATGGCTGCCCATGAGGTCCATTTTGTGAAAGGAGAATTGGATGACTTGTGCTTGGATTATCTCCTTAAGGGAATGCAATTAGCTTGGCTGAGCCAGCCGATTGTGCTTGTATTGTCTGAATGTTTAATCACTGATCAAACAAGCAGAAACTTCATTTCACGCACACACACATACACACACTAATATACACACATGTTCACATATTCCTGAATAGAGACCCATTACAGAAGCTAGTATGTCCAATAGGTCACTAATGGAGCACCTTGGTGTAAAAAAGGACAGTACACGTACAGTAGAGGAACCATATGGTGACCTGTTCCAAATGCTCGCTTTCTTGCATTTTCTCTTCATTTTTGCACATTCAAAGAGATAGAAAGAAGGTCAGAGAGATGAAGATCATTTGCTTTAGAGGCTGTACCAAACTAACCGAGTAAAAATGAGCATTTTCAGCAATTTTTGATGGATGATGGATGATGTAAAAAAGGTTTATCTGCTTTCAGAATTTCAATATCAGGGAAAGTGTATATTTCCAAATTAAATGTATGGGGGGGGGGGGGGGGGGGCTTCTGAGACCGTCAATCCACGCATCTTATCACATGGCTTGTTGTGCATGACACCGCAGAGACTCTGCATGTGGAGGCTCATGCTACTCTCCGCAATCTATGCACAACTTACCATGCACCCCATTGAGAGCGAGAACCACTAATTGCAACCATGAGGAGGTTACCCCATGTGACTTAACCCTCCCTAGCAACCGGGCCAATTTGGTTGCTTAGGAGACCTGGCTGGAGTCACTCAGCACACCCTGGATTCGAACTCACAACTCCAGGTGTGGTAGTCAGCGTCAATACTCATTGAGCTACCCAGGCCCCACAACAATATATATTATTAAAAGCGATATACATATAACATTTACTAGACAAATAGAAATTCTAGCCACCTTTCCAGTAAATTTTTACTCACATACTCTATGTCCATTGGTGCATGTTAATTTTCGACCATGATTACTGCTCATACATTTTGTCTTTGAGATTAACTTCATACAAATGCAATCAGGCACAAACAGAATGAAGCACTGTAGGATCTTATGGGCAGAAGAATTATTAATTTCCACGCTCAAAGGCCAGCAATCATACCGAACATTCGTCAAAGTCATAAATTGAAGTCTCTGCTCTGTTGGCGCCAAGGAGTCTAGCTGAAACCTGCATCTGGCCAATAAACTGGTTAATGAACAAAGGGAAGATCTCTCTGAACACACTCATAACCACCCCCCCCACCACAACTGGCACACACAGTCCAAGAGATAGATAAATAAGTGTCACTATGGAAACCCCATGGAAAGCTAAGCTACTCCTTTGTCCTTCGACTTAACCAATTTAACACACGAACACTTAAAAATGAGACATTTTGTGACACATTTTCTATGTCACATGCTAAAACTCATTACCAAGACACAGAGCTAAAGTAGACTCCCTTATGAGACCCTCATGTTTGCAATGGACAACACAGTTCTAATACTAAGACATCTCATCTTAATCCATGAACATTTCACACAAAGTCACAGTACTTTTAAGACTTAACCCTCTAAAATGCACAGAATCTACCTTTTTGTACTAAAATGTACACAATACTTAGTCTTGCTAGATAATTCTGAAAATGATGTTGTTATGACCTGTAATCACTTTGCTAACTGATGAATTGATGATTATAATATTTAATCTTGTTTTAATCATGTCATATTACTAGAATGGTAACCATTCATGATAAAGCACATCATGTTTACTATCATTGAGATTCTTTCTGCATTTCAGGAATAGTTATGTTAATACATTTTTGATATATTCAGTTGTATCCGAGATATATAAAATGTTTGATTAAAACGTGTACTGTTTGAGTAGGAAACGGGAGTCTTTACAGACAAAGGCTCATCAATCACCTTCAGAAGGAGGGACAGAAATGACCATGTGGCCCTGCAGAAGACATTTCTGATTGGCTCAAGACACCTTTGGGGTGCGGCCAACCACAGTAGTATAAAGCCTCCCCACCAAGGAAGAACTGTCTCTCTTCAGCTCTCTTCCTCTTCAGCTCTCTTCTTCCTCTGCTCTCTTGCCCTCGTGGCTCTTAGCCCTCGCTCCGGCGCCCCTCTGTCTCTGCACAATGTAGAGTTCAGGAAACTTGAAACATAAAGTTCAGAAAAGAGTTCCCTCTCTGCTGTACGACTGACACACGTGACGGGGAGTCGCGAGTCTCCCTCGCGGTAGGCCTCGCTTCAAAGCCCAGCCACATCATCCCAGCAACAAACCATCCACGATTTTAACAGAGGTCCAAAACATCGACGGAACAACCAGAACTTTCTACTGACACAGCCAAAGGACTTGAGCAAAGCAAGGAAACACAATGACACGCAAGTACATCTCCAGACTTTTGCTGAAAGTGCTGGTGTCTCTTTAATATAATTTGAGGAATCTGACTGCAAATCGAGTTAAAGAAGTAGAGTTCTCAAGGCATTGTCTATGGACTCCATAAAGTTCATATTCTCTGTAAAGATAATTTCCATTCAAGTTACTCTGTTACATTTCACTTACAACCTGTTCCCTATCTGTCACTCACTCAATGTTGTGTCGATGTAGTGACACTAGGGGTCACTCTTAGGAGCCCCAAACACCTCTGATCTTTGAGAAAAGGCCAATGGGAATTGGCGAGTGGAATTTGCATGCCACTACCCCAGACATACAGGTATAAAAGGAGCTGGCTCATAACCACTCATTCAGATTTTTTCATCGGAGCCAAGCAGTGTTGAATCAGTGAGTTCCACTGCCATTCCATTCACCTCACGAGTGTATGCTGTTGGATATACGGTGCATTACAGCGGTTTCTCCCCCTCGTGCACGTTAAGTGCAGAGTACGCCCCTGGGCGCTTCGACGGCTAAGAGAGTATATATTCTGATAAAGAGTATATTTTCCTCTAAAAGAGTACACACTGATGGAGAGTGTCTTTTTAAAGATGGCTTTCCGTCTGTGTGTAGTTCCTGGATGTGGTCCCTACCTCTCCACCTCTGACAGCCACGATCACTGCCTCACGTGTCTGGGCCGTAGTCACGCTGAGACAGCGTTCGTGGATGGTTCATGTCCTCACTGTGAGAGCATGACCATGGCAACATTGCGGTGGCAGCTTTCCTTCTGCTGAGGGAAAGCCACTCCAGTCGCTCCCCGCCCCGGTCCTTCTGCCCACGGGCATATGACTGCGACGGTTAGTGCTGGGGGCGATGTGGGGACCCAAATGGGTGTGGTTTCGCCGGGTGATCCCCCACGGACCTCCCATTCCCCAGTACACTCGTTTGCTTCAGTCGAGTTCTGGGATGAGGCAGGCAGCTCGCCCCAGGGCGAGTTTAATGTCTCGTTCGGGGCTCGAGAGCTGGATGAGCTCTCAATTGCAGCATCGGAGAGCCGGTTGGCACAGTCGAACATGGAGGACTTGACTGGGTTCCCACCTTCGGGTATGGTCGCCCAGTCTGAGGCCAACTTGGAGCTGATGGCCATGCTTGCCTGGGCTGCCGCGAGTGTCGGGCTGGAGTGGAACCCTCCACCCTGCCCTGAGCCCTCGTGCTTGATGACTGGTTCCTTGGTTTGGAGTGGCGCTCATGGCCACGCCCCACCCCAATTCCATTCTTCCCGGAGGTGCATGAGGAACTCACAAAGACATGGCGGGCACCCTTTACTGCCCGGACCCAACTTCTGGGTTCCTTCACTCTCATTACCCTCGATGGTGGGATGGCCAAGGGGTACACGGAGATTCCTCAGGTGGATAAGGGAGTTGCAGTGCACTTGTGCCCGCAAAACGCTGCCACCTGGCAGAATTGCCCAAGACTCCCTTCCAAGGCCTGTAAGTCTACGTTGTCTCTGACAGCCAAGGCTTACAGTGCCGCTGGACAGGCCACCTCCACCCTGCATGCCATGGCCCTCCTGCAGGTACACCAGGCCAAGGCATTGAAAGAGCTGCAAGAGGGTAGTCCTGGCCTGGGAGTGATGCAGGAGCTGTGCTCGGCGACTGACCTCACCCTACGGGCGATGAAGGTCATGGCGCGGGATCTCAGGTAGGCAATGTCCACCTTGGTGATCCAGGAGCAGCAACTATGGCTTAATCTGGTTGAGATGAAGGATGCAGACAAGGTCCGCTTTCTCGACGCCCCCATCTCCCAGACCGGCCTATTCGGCGACACCATTGAGGACTTTGCCCAGCAGTCCTTAGCGGGTAAGAAGCAGAAGGAGGCCATCCAACATATCCAGCCCCAGCGCGGTTCAAGGTCCGTCCCCCTGTGGCGGCAACTCAGGCGGCTCCATCGCAGCCCGAGCCAACCGCTCGGCTCCAGTGTAGAGCCCCCCGCAAGAAGGTGACACCCCCTGTCTCATGGTCCGGCACTAAGAGCCCCAGGAAGGCCTCCAAGTGCCCCTGAGATGGACGACCCAGAGATGAAGAGACCCGCTGGAACCCCGGAGGTGGTGCACAGACCACTCAATCCCCTGGTGGAGGGCCGGGAGGAGAATCCTTTGTTCCCTTTTATTTTGCCCCACATTTTCAAAAAGAGAGCGGTTTCCTCACTCCCAGGGTCATACACTCGTGGCCAGGGTGCTATGAACGCAAGCTCCCTGCCTTTGTGCACCCGGCCGCGGCACACACACACCCACGGTCAGGTTGTGACGAGCCGTGAGGGCACCCAGCCCCCTCCCCTGTTGCTGACCGGTCCTATGGTGGGCATGCGGGATAAGGTAAGTGCTTTGACGTTTCCCTCAGCACAACTACGAGTTTGGAACGCTATCACGCCGATCTGCCACCGGATGTTCAGCCCTTGGGCAGATCTTGCATTTCTGCAGGCAGGGGTTTCCTAAGAGCAAGTGTCAAGGTATGTCGTTGTTACGACAGATGCCTCCAAGTTAGGTTGGGGCACCGTGTGCAATGGGCATGCAGCCACAGGCTCCTGGACAGGGCCACGACTATGTTGGCATATCAACTGCCTCGAGTTGCTGGCGGTATTGCTAGCCCTGCGGAGGCTTCGGCTGTTGATCCAGGGCAAGCATGTGTTGGTCTGGATGGACAACACAGTGACGGTAGCATATATAAACCGCCAAGGTTGTTTACACTCTTGTCAAATGTCGCAACTCGCCCGCCGTCTCCTCCTCTGGAGTCAGCAGCAACTGAAGTCGTTGTGAGCCACTCACATCCCGGGCGACCTCAACCGCGCAGCGGACGTGCTGTCACAGCAAGTGACTCTCAGGAGAGAGTGGAGACTCCACCCCCAGGTGGTCCAACTGATTTGGAGTCAATTCAGCAAAGCACAGGTAGACCTGTTTGCTTCCCGGGAATCCTCCCACTGCCCGCTCTGGTACTCCCTGGCTGAGGGTCCCCTCGGCTCAGACACACTGGCACACAGCTGGCCTCGGGGGCTGCGCAAGTATGTGTTCCCCCTAGTGAGCCTGCTTGCACAGACATTGTGCAAGGTCAGGGAGAACAAGGAACAGGTCATCCTGGTGGTGCCATACTGGCCCTCCCAGACTTGGTTCTCGGACCTCCACTCTCAGGGACGGGGCATCATCTGGCACCCATGCCCAGACCTCTAGAATCTCCACATCTGGCCCCTGGATGGGACGCGGAAGACCTAAGTGGCCTACCACCGGCGGTTTTGAATGATCTCTATGAGGCAGCTGTAAGCCTTGAAATGGCATTTGTTCACGAATTGGTGTTCTTCCCGAGGTGAAGACCCCCACAGATGCGCAGTCGAGTCGGTACTTTCCTTCCTGCAGGAGAGGCTGGAGGGGTGGCTGTCCCCCTCCACCTTGAAGGTGTATGTGGCCACTAAAGTGGCACACCACGACCCAGTGGACGGTAAGTCCCTGGGGAAGCACAACCTGATCATCAGGTTCCTTAGAGGCGCTAGAAGGTTGAATCCTCCTAGGCCACGTGGGATCTCTCCGTGGTCCTGCTGGGCCTGCGGATAGCCCTGTTTGAGCCTCTAGAGTCAGTTGAGTTAAAGGCTCTCTTGTTGAAAATAGACCTCCTGACTGTGCTCATGTCCATCAAGAGGGTTGGGGACCTACAGGCGTTCTCTGTCAGCGACACCTACCTGGAATTTGGTCCGGCGTACTCTCACTTGGTCTTGAGACCCCGACCGGGCTATGTGCCCAAGGTTCCCACGACCCCTTTTAGGGATCAGGTGGTGAGCCTGCAAGCGCTGCCCCAGGAGGAGGCAGACCCAGCCGGGTCGTTGCTGTGTCCGGTGCACACTTTGCGTATCTACTTGGACTGCACAGAGAGCTTTAGATGCTCTGAGCAGCTCTTTGTCTGTTTTGGGGGACAGCGAAAAGGGAACGCTGTCTCCAAACAGAGGATTTCCCACTGGATCGTGGATGCCATTCCACTAGGAGTGTGATGTCCGCCTGGGCACTAGCCAACAGCGCCTCTCTATCAGACATCGGTAGAGCAGCGGGCTGGGCAACACCCAATACCTTTGTGAGATTTTATAATCTCCAGGTTGAGCCAGTTTCGTCCTGTGTGTTGACAGGTACAAACAGGTAAGTGTGCGGGCAGCTGGCCAGGTGTACCACTTGCACACAGTGCCTTTCACAGAAGACGTGCGCTTTTTTCCCCCATGCGAGTTCCCGAGATGGGTGAACCCTGGATGTCCTTCCTATTTAGCTCTGTAGCAGGCGAATTCAGCAGAGGAATTCGAAGCCGGGCCCAGTACGTGTGCTAGTATGCCCTGTACTGGGGTGGGTGCTCCACATATGCTGGTTACCTGTGGTAACCCCTTGTGACATATTTTCCATGGTACGGTTTCCCTTAGGGCAAATCCGTGTCTCCTTCAGCAGGGCCCCCCATGCCACCAGTCACCGTGCTGTAGAGTTCCTCTCCTCTGGGTAGGACCTACCACGGGGCTCCTTCCACATGCGGCTGGTAAGCCCATGTGACGTATTCGCCACATGTTAACCTCCCCTTTGGCAGGATGTGGTCTCTGTGGTGTCTTCCATTGTGGGAAGAGCGCCTTCCCTGACGTGAATACATATGGCCCCAGCAGAATAAATTTCATTTTTGTAGGAGAGAAAAAAAAAAAAGAGAAATGGTCGCGGCTGGCGCAGCCTTTTCTCAAAGATCAGAGGTGTTTGTGGCTCCCAAGAGTGATCCCTAGTGTCACTACATCGACACAACATCTCGTTCCCTCCACCAGGGAATGGAGGTTACAACAGTAACCAAGACATTTTTCATGTTTGTCTATGTGTTAGTTAGTTTTATGTTTTAGATTAGCAATAAAGACTTGCTTGTACTTAAAGTTAATTTGACTGTTGTATATGTTGATAAATAATATCGTCACTTGATTATTCAAAGATCTGCGCACCTAAGCTCGAACTATATCTAAAACATTTGTGATATTATTTTCAATAAGCTATGTAAATAGTATTACTCCAAATAAGTGAATTAATAATAATTCCCTTGTTAAAGCTAATTCCTTACAATAGAAATTGTGAGCGGATACAACAAGCATTTTAATGATGGAGAATTTTATTCAGATTTATGATCAAATATCATGTCATTTATCCTTCTTATAATGGTGGTCTAAAGCAGCTAATTCCATTATAAATGTCCTACTTATTATTGGTGAAGGTACGCGGGCACTTTAATCCATACTGTGTACATTTATACTACCAAAAATTCCTACAGCACTTTGCATTCAGTGCATTCCGTTTACATTAACAATTTGTTAAGCTGTGAAGCTCAGTCTCAACCTTTATTTCCATGTCAACCTGGCATGAGTTTGAGTTTTCTAATTTGAGTATACAGTGAGTATATGAGTTAGTATTCAGATATGACAGGTGGATGGATGGAGGAAGTTGCACCCTTAACACCTCAACACCTCATAGAAAGCAAGGAATGACATGCAGCAATTTTATGTTAGATTTATAATCGCACACAAACATACACAATCCTACTCAAAGTGCGAAGCCTGACAAATAGGTTTAATTCCTCATTGAAGCCCAAGTCATCTAATCTTTTACCACATAAAAAAGGGGATTGAGGCTTAATCTGTTAAACAGCATACTGGAGTGTGATTCATACTGGAGTGTGAACAGCCCTTAATCAACTTATTGATAGACACTCAGGCAAAACATAGACAGTCTCCTGCAAAATGTAAGATATGTAGCACCAGGCAGGACAGGTGCTAAATTATTTCACTGAAACAAGCAGAATGAGGGCTGAGATAGCAACCCAGAGCAGTCGTGCACAAATTAAAATCTCTTTGTTTATTCATGGTATTAATCGGTCTAGAGGATAAAAGGCTAAAAAAAAAAAATCTGATATTTGCTAGGGGGTATATTTGCTATATATCCCAATATATATGCATTTTCTCTAAAATAAAGGGGGTTTTGTTCTACAATTTAAGATTCACAGCAGATTAAAAATATTTATTGTAAGAACTACAACATGAAAATCTAATTAAACATAATCAAATGTTTTTCACACTGTTTTTTCACTAATAGATCGCAAGGAAGAATAGTTGAAGAATGATTAAAGGAAGAATCATTTAAATAATTTCACCATGTATATTTATATGTACCAATATAACATACATATACATAGTAATAAAGAGAAATATTTATCAACATAATTTTAATATTTTACTATATGAAAAATGCCTTGCTGAGATTTTTGACTGATGATGCAAATGAATTGTTGAATCAGACTTTTGAATCAAACTTAACTCTAAACTTAATCTCTTTAAATGAGAGATGCCTTTAAAACATCTGTCTCAATGCATGCGAGTCAGGCACAATGTTACTCTCAGTCACCACTGACTTTCACTGCATCTTTTTTTTCCCATCCAGTGAAAGTGTCTAAGTGGAATGATGACAATAAATATTCTTCCTAACATCTCCTTTTGTGTTCCATGGAAGAAAGTACAGTAAGTCATATGGGTTTGGAACAACATGAGGGTGAGTAAATTATGAAAGAATTTCCATTTTTGGGAGAACTACAGGTATCCTTTTAAAGGGCAAATAAAAAATGCATTTAACTCATCACAATATTTCTTGTGTTGATTTATTTTATATCACAAGCAAAATCACTTCACTTGTCCAGGCCTAGGTATTAGGTGGTAAGAATTCCAATATATGTAATTAGCCGTAGGCAGTTCTGCTTTTGAAATGTATATTATTAGAACCAGAAATCGTAGGCAACTTAAATTTCCAAGAAATGACCAGCGACTCTCAGGTTTTTCTCAGGTCCTATACTTCCTAATTTCAGTGACACAACAGATGCACCTCCTCCTGACATGTCAAATCACACAGCGCGAATGAGCTACCCTGTGGTATAGTACTGCTGATGGCGAGAGAGCGTGACACCGGCATGCACATACTAATCAGGCTTCCAGTGCCCTTCCCAAGCAGGTTGATGGAATCAGGTTCTTCCTCTGTGTCTGTTTAAGTCCAGCAACTCCATCCGGAGGCAAAGATAAAGGGATTTATACCTTCCAAAACTCTCACTGTGACTCTTTATCCCCCTCAAAGCCTCTAGCACAATGCTGTTCACTCAGCTTGGTACAGAAAGTGAGACTACAAAAGCTTTTACTATTTCTTTTTAGTTGATCTGATGTTTAGTCTTGATAGTTTTATTTCTGTACAGGGGATGGGATCCTCAATATATATCTCTGATTTATTTTTTCAGTAAAAATTTCAAAACATACATCAAGGGCAGAGGGTATCACACATGCAAACTGTTTTGCTGAGATCTCGCTCTCTTCAGTAGGAGGTGTGACACACTTGCCGAAACAAAATGGTTGAGTGGTGACAAACATACCAACTCATCGCAACTCTCTTTCTCTAATTCCCAGTCATGAGGAGCTCACCGAAATAACAACAGATGTACCATGTGAGCATAAACAATTGTATTAGAGGGACAGATTCACAAAGAATAAATTGCGGCCGGTAAAAGCGGCATTTTTTTTTTTTTTTTTTTTTTTTTGCATGCACTCTCTGCACTGGTTTAGCACCCGATTCACTAATGAAATTGTGCAGATAGGCAATGACGCAAATGCGGCCAAAAAAAGCTGCTGAATGCAATATGCACGCACAACTCTGATCTTGTGGTCCGAATCGGAGCGCTTCATTGTGGTAGATGCCACAGACCACCGTATTTGACACACCCTGCCAGGACTATACAGCATCACTTTGATCCAGATACCAGGATCATCTCTTAAACATGAAGAACGTTTGCTTGACGACACCGCGCATCTGGATATATGCCAGGTTATAATGCTCTTCTCCATCATTTGATGATTATTTGATTAAGTACTGCTGATATGATCGGTTGAAAATGTTCACAAACATCTCTTTTAAATAAAATAAATTTTACCACCTACTTTCATTTGGCGGTAATAGCGCGATCTGAATTGCACCAGACAATTTTTGTGAATGAAGCGCAATGTACAATGAGCCTAATTTACATAGAAAGGAGGTGTGTTTGTGTGGAAAGGAATGACAATGACTTCATTTAACTAATCAGGACCAAGGTTATTATTGTTAAAACTTTGTTAAAAATCAACAAAATGTTATTAATGAGAGAGTGCTACAAAAATCCATCTTCCAAACCATGTCTTTACTTTTCCCAAATACACTTTGATAAACTTATAATAAAGATTTATATTTTAGAGCTGTCGGGATGGATTTTGCGGGAAATTGCATACATGTGTCATTCGCCCGCGCGTGTTGATATCATGCACACAGAGAAAATAAGCTCCGGCTACTATAGCGCATGTGTGGAAATAGCGTGAAGCTGAAAGTTTGTTGTCACAACGAACGAGAAAATTTGACCATGGATCATTCAAAACGGCAAACCTCCAGGGAATCACCGGTTGTAAAAACAAAGAAACCCCGAACAGAGCAGAGTCTACAAGCAAAAAGGGAAAGCGACAGAGTCAGTAATAAAACAAGAATCAACATCGGCTTGGCTCTTCAGATGTGTACAACTCCAAGATCTGAAAAGATTTAAAAGTGACCCAGAGATGGCTTTTTTCTTACTCAACAGGTAAGATATTTTACTGATATGGTTTTATGTATAATTGTGTAATCACACATACTTCATTCTTTCAAACATTGATCCACGCAGAGGAGCAGAGCCGAAGCACAACTTGCGTCATTACCAAAACAATGTTCTTCCGCAAGACACATGCAGTTTTATTTTTTAACGGCTAGAGGGCCAAAAGTTACATAGTGTAGCTTTAACTAAAACGAAAACTGAAACTAAATATAATTGGGTTTTTTTTCGTAAACTGAAATAAAAATAACAAACCAACATAAATGGAAAAACTAAAACTAAACTAAAATACATTTTCATGGCTCTGATAAAGCTAAACTAAAATAAAACTAATCCTAAAAATTATTTAGTTTTAGTTTTTGTTGCGATATGTTTCTTAAACCTCTAAACCCCCATTACCTCTCCGGAGATATATCCAGCTGGATATTATTGCCTCTCCGTGGATTACCTTAATCTAAGACTGATGAGATTTAATGTTGCTAGAATCATTTATATAGAATGTATTCATATTTATAATGCTTTTTATTAAATTATTAAGCAAAAAAATAAAAGCTCAACATAGCTCAAAATATGTCAAATTGTCAAGGCCATATCCAGTATTATATTTATGTACATGATTAATCAAATTGCATGTTTTTAGTATTGGGGGGTTATATACAAATTAAAGGTGCAATATGTAACAATTTTCATGTAATATTCGCCTTTTTTTTGCCAATGTGTGAACGGCTTGTAACGCAACTTAAAAAATGAGCCCTTCCTGGACATCCTAGGTTGCCTATTAAAGCCTGTAGACTGATTTTCATGCGAAGGGAGTGGGTCACTTTTGCCGGGAAAATCCAAAGTATGTGACGTTTATGCACGCTCCCAAGAGCCTTGCCTCAGTGCTTCTCTTCTGCTATTCAACAGCGTCAACAAACTGCAACACTAGGTAACGTTATCTTAGAGATGGCATCCAGCAAACGGCCAGCTCCCAGCACAACACCGACTCCAACACGAACTCAGAGTAAGCCAAAAAAAAAAAAAAACATTTATCTACTGAATACCATCTGGCTAAGCAGGAACATGATTGTGGTCGAGCGAAAACTAGAGTGAACATCGGTAGGGCATTTGATTACTGGAGGGACCTTCGTTCAGTTTTGGGGATCAAAACCGACCCTGAATTGGCGTTCTTCTTATTGGACAGGTAAGCTTACATAACTGCAAAGCATGTGAAATATAGTGCCATAAGGATTGATCTGTGTAATTTTAGCTAAACTACAATAACACATGAAATGAATGCTAGAAAATGTTCAAGATAATGCAAAAAGACCCATTCATTAGTGTAACATCACTTGGTTATATAGAAAATATATATATTCTATTATTATAATACAATAGCGCATCGATTATATCAAAATGACAGTTGTGATGGAATCACATCAATACTTAATTGTGTCAACATATTTATAATGTACAGTCTATTTTATAAACAGCTACTGTCATCATCCACCAAATTTAGCTAACAGCTATTGATAAAGCTGGCTAGCTAGCTAATGCCGACAGGCTATCGTATAAATGCAGTCAGTGTATCATGCAAAGAAAAGTGATTACTTCAAACTACAGTCTTGCATAGTCAGACCTATATCCACACTTTGTTTTAGCCCTGTTCCAGCACTGGAGGGTCAAATATAATATACATTCTCAAAGTTTGCTACCTCATCTGTCAGCATGATGCTGGTGAATCACGTTCAGTCTCTTTGTACATTACGTCATTGTTTTGGCCGATGCTCGCGTCCCTATGGAGTGTGTGCACGAGCACGAGCACGAGCAACAGGTGCTGGCTGCAGTTCACTTAACGGCCACAGGTGTCATTAACAACAAGGGTCTCTGAATCTTACATACTGCAACTTTAAGCTCTGTGTGATCGACATAATTCCTGTTCATTAAGTTTAATATATGTAAACAGTTTTTAGTCATGCGAGCGGCATGCTGCCAGTGTCATGCTAAGGTGTAGTGTTTTTTTATTTATTTTTTTTTAAGTAGCCTAAACATTAAATTTGACCCATATTATTTTCTTAATGCATGTTACTGGTTTTAATGTGAATGATTAATCTGTAATGTTATTCAAAGTTATTCCATTTCACATTAATTTTAGATGTTATTGGTATTCTGAAATAATGTGAAAACTGTTTATTTTTAACATATTTTTTCTGGTGCACAATTGTCCAATAGGCTTACACCGATCAGCCACAACATTAAAATCACCTGCCTAATATTGTGTAGGTCCCCCTCGTGCCACCAAAACAGCGCCAACCCGCATCTCAGAATAGCATTTTGAGATGCTATTCTTCTCACCACAATTGTACAGAGTGGTTATCTGAGTTACCGTAGACTTTGTCAGTTCGAACCAGTCTGGCCATTCTCTGTTGACCTCTCTCATCAACAAGGCGTTTCCATCGGCAGAACTGACCCTCACTGGATGTTTTTTGCTTTTGGCACCATTTGAAGTAAATCCTAGAGACTGTTGTGTGTGAAAATCCCAGGAGATCAGCAGTTACAGAAATACTCAAACAAGCCCGTCTGGCACCAACAATCATCCATGCGATTATCTAATCAGCCAATCGCGTGGCAGCAGTGCAGTGCATAAAAATCAGCAGATACGGGTCAGGAGCTTCAGTTAATGTTCACATCAACCATCAGAATGTGGAAAAATGTGATCTCAGTAATTTGGAAAGTGACATGATTGTTGGTGCCAGATGGGATGATGTTGGAGCAACTTTTTAAACTACTGGAACCATTTCCAGTTCATTCAGATCAATTGCAAACAGACAGCTAGTCAATCTCTGAGGTGGTGCCATGTTTGCTCAACATTGAAGCAGGAAAGCTACTTGCACAAATTCTGTTTAATTCCTTGCGTGACAGATTTGATTTTGTTTTAAATCCCATGTCTACAAAATGTATTCCAACACAGCAGCAGCATGCCTTATGGATCCGCGTGATTCCCTTATTCTTCAGTCTCCAGAATTAGAGCCACTGAGGAGGGCAGCAGAATCACTTGTAATTGACTGGATAAACAAGGATAACAGGCCATGAGTCGTTATTAGGAAAATTCAGCAGATTTTGGGCCTCCAACACAAACTCCTCCTAACTCTTGCGATGTTCTGCAGAAGTACTGTTTCCTTGCATATCGCTTGGAGACAAACTTCTCACGCCCAGCAAACAGAGATGAAAGTTCAGCAGGAGAATTGAGAAAATACCCGGAAGAGGTCATGCAAGGAGTATCTGTACAGTCACCAGTGCAATTCTGGAGAGAGAGAGGAGCTCTGTATCCAAAGCTTGTCACTGTGGCACAGGATCTAGTGTGTGCTCCTGCTTCACAAGCTTTTGTGGAGCGCATCTTTTCCATATGTGGACAGTTAACATCGGGATTGAGAAACCGGGCAACTACATCCCTGGAGCAGAGTGTGTTTCTCAAGATCAACAGGAAATTGCTGCTTGAACTTGAAGATGTCTGAAGATGTCAGCAACACCCAGTAATTTCATATCTACTTTTAAATTATTTCAACTGGAATGACTGTTTGTTGTGTTGCCAAAGCATAAGGTTAAAACAAAGAGAAAAGAAACAATATAATATAATATAATATCCAGTAATTTATTCTGATTTCTCTCTCTCTCTCTCTCTCTCTCTCTCTCTCACACACACACACACACACACACACACACACACACACACACACACACACACACACACACAGAGTCTTTTGACTCATGTTTTACACTGTCAATCAGTGATTTGTTTTACATTTCATTTGGAATTGATATAGAGTTTAGTTTAATGTTCAGTTTTCAGAGTTGTGACGAGTTATTTTCTCATGTCAAATCAAATGCACTAAAGAGGACTTTGGGGTTAAAGTTCAATAAAAAAGGATCCTTAAATCAGAATTATGTGTTTTCTTTTTCTGTAATATCTGTAATGAAAGTCAGTTGGTCTTGTTTAACAATTATAATTATTATTTACAAATTGGGGGTATATATATATATATATATAGGGTGTCCAGCTATATGACCCAAATTACACAAATGCCTGTTACAATTATAACCTTGGGACCCAGAACAATTTCAGTGCTGATTACACCTGCTAAAATAGATCACGGGTAGTTAGTGAATTAGACGCAGATTCTTGCGTTCAATTATCACACGCAAAAGTGCCGCAACTGTTTAGTGAATTTTGGCATGACCCCTGTTGGACTGTTTTGTGTTTGTCAATGTTTTATTTTGCAAGCACTTGGCTGTGTGTGTTTGCCAGCCATATGCTCTGCCTGCTCCGCCTCGTTCCCCTAACCACACCCGCTTGTTAGTCTAGTCCTTGTTATGTTGATTGCCTCCACCTGTACCTAATGTGTGCTCCTCTATATATTTTGCCCTCTTCCCTCTTGTGTCAGATTGTTTTGTTAGTCTTGTGAACGCCGTCCGGATGGACGGCGTTCACAAGACTAACAAAACAATCTGACATGTATGTTCCTATCTTTTGGGCAGTCTTGTATTTGTTTCATTCCTGACAGTTTTTGCTTTCTCCTGTTATTTTCTCCCCTGTGAGTTTGTGTTTTGTATTGTGTAGTTTTGCTTTTTTTTTTTTTACCTGGTTCAGTCTTTGTCTCCCTTGTGAGAGTTTGTTCCATTTTTGATTGTTTAGATATTTTTATCTCATTCCTGCGTTTGGGTCGACACTCCCACACTCACCCCTGACGTAACGATCTGACCAGACTTGGACCCAGCAGGGATTAGTCTTTCTAAACCCCGCTCCTCTGTGCATTACTAGGTTTTTTGATCTCCACCAGGGAGACCAGTCGGTGAGGGAGTATGCACTGGAGTTTTTAGCTTTGTCCTCGGGCTTGGGCTATAACCAGGCCTGCCTCATTGACATTTTTTTTCTGTGGCAGGTCTGGCTGAGCCCATCAAGTCCTGCATTCCAGTTGGGGGTGAGAAGGGGAGTTTTTGTAAAACAATTAAACTAGTGCTTCAATGGGATATGTTTTTTTTGTTGTTTTTTTTAGCCAGTGTCTTTGGAGTCTACACTCCTACACTCACCCCTGACAGATTTAGGGCATTTTCAGACCTGTAGCTTAATTGACTTGTTCCAAAGCAGGGACTAAAATATAATGTTGCTGCTTCTTCATTTAGAAGACTTAGCTCATACGTCGATATATCGGTTAAAATTATATACTTGTAAGAATGTTAATTGATTACAGGTACAAATGAGTATTGTTTGTCACAGTTATGCAAAAGTCTCCGCATGGTACAGAATGCACATTCCAGTCAGAGGTTGCCCTGCAAGTAAACCTTATCTGACACACGGATGAGTATGAGTTGTAAAATTTCTGTTGTGGTTCTTTTTATCCATCATTAGTTCCATTTGCTTTATCTGTGCATTGAAAATAACCTGTTCTCACAGTTGAGCTCACTCTTTATCCCTCTTGTGCACGCACCCACACACACACTAAAAGAGTGAAGCAATGTTTATTTCTGTCATAAAGTTACTGACGCCATCCTACCTTTGTCTGTTCTGTAACTATCCAAAAGAGAGAAGCAATCGTGCCACCTCGTCCAGGTGGTCTGGGACCAATTGTTTTGGTGCGGATCTGAGTGTGATTTCTGTGTTCATATATGCCTATGCGAACTGAACCAAGGGAGAATACGCACAAGGTTCTGAAACAAATGCTCCAAATGAGCCAGGTGAGATTCATGGAGTAATTTACCTCAATATCATAATATTGTTCCACTGTATACCTGTATGTGGCTGGAACGTAAAACTTAAACTTGAACTTGTGAAAGCGCGTGATTGCATATTTATCCCCTTGAGGTTTGATGTAGAATGCGTATGTCCATATGCAGCTTTCACTGAGCAAAGAAATTGCATTATACAGACGTTTGTGTCTCTGCTTTCTGATGTTATTTTAGTGTTGGAAAAAAGGCAAGAAAAATGCTTGGTGACAGAATCACTTTGGATTACAATCAGCATTTGTGGTGATATTCAGCTGAGTGCAATGAAAAAGTTCAGATCAGCAACATCTTGTCAGTTCTTCAGCTGAAGAAGCTCATTGGTCACTTGACGAGAACACAAGACACCACTTCAGCGACAGAAATATTTTTTCTAACAGTTTTGATGTGCTTTTCTGTTGCTAGAACCATTAACTCAGCAGGGAGTCTTGACCGTCAAGTGATTAACATCCTCCCCCTGAAAGACACTAATGTGCGCTTCATCTCCATCCGCCTGGCTGGCGATTATGTTAATGAAGCTCACATCTGAAAATCATTGGAAAAATTGGCTATTAATCTATTAAAGGGTTAGGGTTTCCTCAAAATATGTTTTTTCAAACCTGTTATGAGGTCCAATTTTTAAGAATATTGCTCCTCGCCAAAAAAGAGAAAGTGATTAAGGCTGTCAGTCAATAATATTCTGCCTAACATCTCTTTGTGTTCAACAGATGAAAGAAAGTCATACAGGTTTTTGCAGTGGATAATTAGAAGAATCCAATCAAACGATTGAGATCTTAGCAATTATTTTGGAGTAAATTGACATGAGAAATAATAGTTCTCTTCAGCTAGAAACATTGCCTACTGGGGCACTGTACAACACTTTCTAAAAGCAACAAAAAACAGCAGTGTTAAATAGATCTAAAACCAAAAGGATTTACTTGCAAAAGCAGTACCACTGAGCCATGACTAGGTGGATCTGTAATGACGATCTTGGCTCTAGATCTATTGCCTCAGGAATACTTTGAATTCTGACAGCATGCGGTTACTATGGTGCAGTTGTGTGAGAAAGGCATGCTAATATCTATTTGCCCCAGGTGGGTTTCAACTACATGTCCTACCGGAGGAGGGAATTTCCAGAAGCTTACAATAAATACACATACATAACACAATCTGTAATATTATGTATTAATGTCTCATCCTGTCTAGCTAAATGCTTTAAATTGTACTTTTATTTAATCTTAGTCAATGAGATGGGATTATATTGAATTCTGCAAGAGAATTAGACTGTCTATTCATTTGAAATACAAACAAGAGAACAAAAAATAAAGACACACTCAAACAAAAAATTATGGCTGATGTTTGTTTTTTTTAGAACCATTCTTCCAAAAAGGTGGACATGTGAGCTGGTTATGTAGAGCTATAAATATCTCAATATTCAATACTTAATAGGGCCAATGATAAGGGCTCATATCAGTCAGATGGATTTCACAAGATAAAGGACAGAAAACATAACATCTGCGATCAACAAACATTCTATTAACATTTTAGGTTGACTGTTATATTACCCAAAGTCAACACCAAATAGGTTGTTGTATAAAGGTATAGTATATAAGAATACTTTAGAAGTATAAAGGAAACTTCTAAATATGAACAGAATATAAAGAATAATTGAAACATTTGTGCCTTGAAACATCTACTCTCCTAAAGAAAAATGTTTCGACTTGCATCCTATTTTCATTTAAATGCTGGTAATTATGAAGAAAAAATTTGATCTATTTTGAACACAAACAATATTTAAAAAAAATTCAGTGTTAAATTGCCTGAATACTAAAACATATTTCAGAAGTTCAAATTCTGATAAGTAATATTAGTCTGTCTTACTTAGCAGTCCAGGGCAGGTCTGTGCCCTAAATTTGAAGTAATTTTATTTTCCTCGACATACCTCAGAAAACCGCTGGACATCCTGGGTCAGGGTTCCCACTCTACTCCAGTTGTAAAAGTTGAGAAACTTCACCACAGCAGGGTTCACAGCATTGTCTGATGGAACCGTCCTGAAGAAGTTTGGGTATTTTTTCCTGTCTGCCAGCACAGGGGTTGTGGCCGCAAAAGAAAGCTGAAAAAAAAAAAAAAAAAGAGGTAGGGGAGGCTTATTTTAGCAAAGGACTGGTCACATATGAGATACAAATCGGCACCAGTAGGCTTTGTGTGATGATATTAATCCATATAAAATTAGCAGCAACAGTATAAGGAGAAAGAGAGAAAACATAATGGTTAATGTGTAAGATATGAATTCCAGTCTTTCAGTTAAAAGAGGCATTGGCTGTTTATTTACTTTATAACATGCATGTGTATTAGCAGGACCACACACACACACACATATCATTATGTTAAACAATAAATATCCAGCACAATAAGTGAAAAGGTTGAAATTTTACTTACAGCTAACCAAAAAAACAAATAAAACACAAACAAAAATGTAAAAAAAACAAACAAACAAAAAAAACAAAAAACAGTTCAGATGATAATGTACTGAAATTCTACAGTAGACTCAAATGTAACCAAACATATGCAGATACTGCAAAGTCATAATCAAATTCAACAGTTTGTCAGTACATTTTTTAATTATAGCACCATGGCATAATTGAACTGAGATAAAACATTGTGCTCACATTCAACTTTGGACTGTTTTGCCCAGCATGCTGGATAGAGTACAAGCGGTCGACCCATAGCCAGTGTGCCAAGACTCCAGGAGTCTAGAGTGTATGTGTGAATGAATCAGCACACTAACATGTCTTTATAAAAACACAGCACTCACAACTTTGAAGAGTGCCCATAATGACAGAAGCAGTGAACATTGGCACCTCTGGTGGTTGACTTTAGAAAACCAGCTTGTGAATGAATGTACAGAGCCTAAAAGTTTAAAGAAATAGTACACCAAAAAACAATAGCTTATGCGACTTGTGCTTCATATTCCAAGTCATCTGATACTTTTGTGTTAAAAACAGACAGAAATTTAAATCATTATTCTCTAATAAAAGTCTCCCTCAGTGAGCTGTTAACGCTGTTAAAGAGTCAGTGATTCGGACGTGTCTGGTTCATTAACAAATTGTTCTTTTAAGCCAGTTCTTGTCAGTGAACCACTGGACTGAATGATAAATTCCTGACTTAAATTTTGGGATGTTCCACACAAAAAGCAATAATATGATTTCATGGGATTTAAAATAAAAAACAAGTTTTTTAATGCTTTACAGCAGGCAAAGAGCTGTTCGGAGTTTCTAAAGCTCTGCGTGAGATCCAAATAGATGCGTAAAGCGCGCACCGGACACAGCAACACCAAGGCTGAGTCTGCGTCCTTCTGGGGAAGCGCTTGCAGGTTCACCACCTGATCCCTAAATGGGGTCGTGGGAACCTTGGGCACATAGCCCGGTCGGGGTCTCAGGATTACATGAGAGTAGCCCGAACCGAACTACAGGCATGTTTCTCTGACAGAGAAGGCCTGCAGGTCCCCTACCTTCTTGATGGAAGTGAGGGCAGTCAGGAGGACAGCCTTCAGAGAGAGTGCCTTTAGCTCGGCTGACTCCAACGGCTCGAAGGGAGCTCCCCGTAGTCCCCGAAGGATTAACAGAGAGATCTCATGAGGGAATGAGGCACGGTCTGGGGGGGTTCAACCTCCTAGTGCCTCTCAGGAACCTGATGATCAAGTCATGCTTCCCCAAATACTTACCATCCACTGCATCATGATGTGCCGAAATGGCGGCTACATACACCTTCAAGGTGGAGGGGGACAGCCGCCCCTCCAACCTCTCCTGCAGGAAGGAAAGCACCGATCCGACTGCGCATCTCTGGGGGTCTTCCCATCGGGAAGAACACCACTTTGCGAACAGACACCACTTCAAGGCATACAGGCGCCTCGTAGAGGGAGCCCTAGCCTGAGTGATTGTGTCTACCACCATGGGTGGTAGGCCACTTAGGTCTTCTGCGTCCCGTCCAGGGGCCAGACATGGAGGTTCCAGAGGTCTGGTCACGGGTGCCAGATGGTGCCCAATCCCTGAGACAGAAGGTTCTTTATCAGGGGAATTCGCCGGGGGGGGGGGGGGGGGGGTTGGGGGCTGTCGTGAGGAGCGTGAGGTCCAAGAACCACGTCTGGGTGGGCCATTAGGGTGCTACCAGGATGACCTGCTCCTCGTCCTCCCTGACCTTGCACAGGGTCTGTGCAAGTAGGCTCACTGGGTGAAATGCATATTAGTCCTGGGGGCCAGCTGTGTGCCAGCGCATCTATACCGAGGGGTGCCTCGGTCAGGGCATACCAAAGCGGGCAGTGGGAGGATTCCCGGGAAGCAAACAGGTCTACCTGTGCTCGACCAAATCGACTCCAAATCGAATCAGCTGGACCACCTGGGAGTGGACTCCCCTAAGTGTAACCTGTTGTGACAGCGCGTCTGCTGCAGTGTTGCGGTCGCCCAGGATGTGAGTGGCTCGCAGCGACTTGAGGTGCTGCTGATTGCAGAGGAGGAGACGGCAGGCGAGTTGTGACATGCAACACGAGCGTAAGCCACCTTGGCGGTTGATGTATGCCACCGTTGCCGTGTTGTCTGTCCGAACCAACACATGCTTGCCCTGGATCAATGGCTGATGCCTCTGCAGGGCGAGCAGTACTGCCAACAACTCGAGGCAATTGATGAGCTAATGTGGACGCCTCCAAGACGCCTCCAAGACGGGCTGGGGCGCCATATGCAATGGGCGTGGCTGCGTGCCCGTTGCATACGGCGCCCCAGCCCGTCTTGGAGGCATCCTGCTCTAGGGGAACCCCTGCCCGTAGAAATGCTAGGTCGTTCCAAGGGCTGAAGAGGCGGTGACAAATCAGCGTGACGACCATGCGATGTGTCCCGCAGCGCCATGCCCATCTCGGGACTCGAGTCTGAAGCCAGTGCTGAAGCGGTCTCATATGCATCAACCCGAGCGGTTTGGCCACCGCTGAGGATGCCATATGCCCCAGGAACCTCTGAAAGAATTTCAGTGGAACCGCTGTCTTCCGCCTGAACACCTTCAGACAGTTCAGCACCGACTGTGCACGCTTGTTTGTGAGGCGTACTGCCATCAAGAAAAGAGATGCTCTGAACTGGGGAGAGCTTGCTCTTTTCCCAGTTGACCCGAAGCCCCAGTCGGCTGAGGTGCCTGAGCACCAGGTCCCTGTGTGCGCACAGTAACTCTCGAGAGTGAGCTAGGATCAGCCAGTTATCGAGGTAGTTGAGTATGCAAATGCCCACTTCCCTTAGCGGGGCAAGGGCTACCTCTGCGACCTTCGTGAAGATGCGAGGGGACAAGGACAGGCCGAAGGGGAAGACCTTGTACTGGTATGCCCGGCCCTCGAAAGCAAACCGCAGGAAGGGTCTGTGTCGAGGTAAAACCAAGATGTGGAAATACGCGTCCTTCAGGTCTACCGCTGCGAACCAATCTTGATGTCGGACACTCGCTAGAATGCATTTTTGCATCAGCATCGGTTCAGTACTCGCAGGTCCAAGATTGGACGCAACCCACCGCCTTTCTTCGGTATGATGAAATAGGGGCTGTAAAACCCCTTCTTCATCTTGGCTGGAGGGACAGGCTCTGTCGCACCCTTCCTTAGAAGGGTAGCGATTTCCGCACGCAAGATAGCAGCATTCTTGCCCTTCACCGAGGTGAAGCGGACGCCGCTGAACCCTGGCAGACACCTGGCAAACTGAATCGCATAGCCAAGTTGGACGGTCTGGATCAGCCATTGCAACGGGTTGGAAAGCGCGAGCCACACGTCCAAGCTCCGGGCAAGGGGGACCAAGGGGACAATATTGTTGGATGTACTAGCGCGTGGGGCCTTGCGGCGGGGCGGAGCCTGAGGCACCACGTCAAGGGGGCTTGAGCCCCATGGCCGTGCTGAGTCGAGGGACACTGAAGCACTTACCTGGCTCCTGATACCCACCATAGGTTCGTAGATATACGAAGTATATCGTCCCCGCAGTCCGTCAGGGACTGGACGGGAGCTTCAGGCGCCCACGCCAGGTGGTGGCACACTGCGGGCACAAGTGCACGGTTCCACTCTAACCCAACGCTCGCATCTGCCCGGGCAAGCATGTCAGCCAGCTCCGTGTCGGCCTGCGACTGGGCGACTGTACCCGAGGGAGGAAGCCCAGCCGAAGCCTCCGCGTCGGACTGAACGAGCCCACTCTCCGATGCTGCGCTCGAGAGCTCATTGTCTTCCCAGGTCCCGAATAAGAGGTCAAATTCGCCCTGAGACAAGCCAGCGGTCTCGTCTGAGAGCCCGACTGGGGCAAGCGAGCATGATGAGGAATGGGAGGTCCGTGGGGGGATACCCAGCGGAGGTGTTCCCATTGAGGTCCCCAAATCGCCCCCAGTGCTAACCACTGCAGCCTCATACCCGTAGATAGAAGGACCGAGGCGGGGAGCCACTGGGGTGGCTTGCTTTCTTACGAAGGCAAGCCACGACTGCAACGTTGCCATGGTCATGTTCTTGCAATGAGGACAAGACCCATCCACGAACGATGTCTCCGTGTGGGCAGTGCCCAGACACGTAAGACAACGATTGTGGCCATCAGAAGCCGAGAGATAACAACCGCAACCAAGAATAACACACAAACGGAAAGGCATCTTTAAAAAGATGTTCCGTGTGTGCCGCTCTTTTAGTGAAGAAAATATACTCTTTTAGAATATACTCTTTTTGTTGTTTGTTTCTGCCGAAGCGCCCAGGGGCGTTCTCTGCACTGCATCGGTGCAGAGGGGGAGAAGCCGCTGAAATGCACCGTAAGAATCCAGCAGAGGAGGTGAATGAATATCATGGAGAATTCAGCTCAATGAATAGAACCGCTCGGCTCTGAAGAGAAAATCTGAATGAGTGGTTGCATACCAGCTCCTTTTATACCCGTATGTCCGGGGGAGTGGCATGCAAATTCCACTCGCCAATTCCCATTGGCCTTTTTTCAAAGATCAGAGGTGTTTGGGGCTCCCAAGAGTGACCCCTAGTGTCACTACATCGACACAACTTCGAGTGAGTGACAGATAGGGAACATGCATGTACTGTTCTGGTATTGCATGCTAAGCATGTTTATATATTTTCAGGCTTTGAAGGGAAGGTTTAAATGTGGCTTCACACTTTTGAAGCGTTTCTCTCTCTCCCTCTCTTTCACTCAAAACATGCCCTCTTTCATGTTGTCAAACGCCAAGCGGTGTATCTTAAGCCTCAACTGATGTAAAAAAAAAGCCCTGAACATCATTGTATGATCTTTATGCCAGTGCTCCTTCAGTAGATTAACAAATGTTCCTCTGGTTATAATACATCCTGAGGGTTGTAGTCTCTTAGAGATAAACATATGGAAATGCTTTGAATTCAAATAGAAAAAGTCGTCTTATACTTGTTAAAGGAGCACACTATTTGCTTACAGTCATAAAATGTCTGCCTGGTCGCTCGGCTGCACATTCAATTTGACAAAATTTTCATTGCTGCATGTTGATGTTTTTATGAAAATGTGTATGGCTGGGTTGTTGAATTTGCAGGTCTGTTCATTGAATTTAAGCAGCTATTTGCATATAGTGCTATCAGTGTAAACTACATTGAAGCACAAGGAAGCACCTCAATTGAAAAATGTGACAAGTTCTATGCCATTCCAGTCTACATCAGCGTTTTAACTGAAAATGAAATTGCAGTTGGAGGTTTCTTTGCTTGGGATTGGATCAACTAAATAACTTCTGCTGTGAAAAGAATTGGAGGAGAAATGAAACTGATTTCTGCTCTGAGGTGTGCAGTGGCCGGGATCCACTGACCTCTGGAGAGCTGTGGGAACAGTGTCTCATCTCGTCTCATTTGTAGCCCCTCTGGTGAATGAATGTGTTGACATAATCACTGGATGACGGTGATTAAGGGTGTGCTGTTCAGTTAAAAGGTGTTATATCAACCTTGAATTGCTCCGATGGTAGGAACATACCTAATTATGGAATTTAGAAAATGATGAATGCATTACTTTATAATGTGGTATTTATCATATAATTAATCACATTAAATTAACATGTTAAATCGATAGCCCTAACTTTTATGCTTTTTAGAGTATCGCACAGAGAGCGTAGCAATATATTAACTTCAAAATCTTGCCTGTGACACTTATGAGGTTCCATGATGGTTAGGATGCTGTCTTAGAAGGCACCTGCCTATGTAGGCAGTAGACTGCAAGGCAGCTCACTAGATTTTGAAACAAAGCTTTATTTCTCATATATTATCATTTTTAGAATGTACCAATTAGATCTCATGAAAAGTCGTACATAATTTACGAGTTGGCTATTTCGTATGTTGTTCGCATAAACTCGTACAAATTCATCACGAGCAAATTCCCGGATGTCTAATGCGTAAGCACGAGTTCCGCGCACGAGGCGTTAAGCACATACTTATTAATATTATGCCATAAACCAAACCCCTTATCTAAACTTAACCAATCAGTAGAGTGTGTAAACATGATAGGAAGCAGTTGTGTGTGACAGAAGCAAGTAATTGTCACGAATTAGATGGAAACGACATCATTGGCTGTGGTGAAAGTCGTAGGAATTCAAACGAGTGCAGTCACACGTTAGCATACGAATTAGCCAAATTTAGAAAAGTCGTATGAATCCTGATAATTTCACCGTGAGAGTGTGTTGCAACCTGGAATGTACTCAAGATTTTGATCAATCTAAAAGTGACACTAAAGACAATATTGATGACATAAGCATGCACATATAAACATGCAAAACTATGCTTAAATAATAATCTCTGACATATACAGTACCATTTTGTGTAAATAACACAAGATTAACCTAATGGAGACATGCATTACGATCACAGTCTCAAGATTAAGATCACAGACCAAATCACCTTGAAATGAAATGTATTAATTTATTTGACAAATTTTCACATTTACCTCAGCTGAAATGCCTTATGAACATAAGCAAGCTGAATTTGTCACACACACACACACACACGAAGAGAGAGAGAGAGAGAGAGAGAGAGAGAGAGAGAGAGAGAGAGAGAAAATCTTAATTCTTTCCCTCATCTCACAATGTCACACTGGTGTGTACACACCCTGACAGCCAGAGAACTTGCAAATAACAACAGTCTAACATTTCAGTGAATTCCATTAAACCCTGTTAAAACATTCAGACCTGTGAATATTTAGACAAGGGAACAGACAGATTTGGAAAATCCTTACTTACACTGTAATATTATAGGGGAAATGTGTGAAGCAAAGCTATAGCTGACAGTAGACATGAGCGTAGACATAATCAGACCACCTTCTCCAACAGGAAGGAGGGCCAGTATGACATCAATTTTTCCTGGTAAAGTGGACATGGTCATATAAAAGGGGATTGGAAGGGACTGAAGTCATCTAATATAATGATTTTGTGTCCTCTATGAAGAGTTATTGATGATAATCAACGTAGGGTTAATTGCTGTGCAAGAGAAGATAAGACATTAAGATTCCTGATAACGGCAGAGATTAGTAGTCTGTGATTCTCTTTGAAGCCAAGTGTGCTTTAACTCAGAGTCAGACACTATTCAGATTGGTTGTGGTTTTGGCCTTTTCAGACCTGCCTAAATGAAAGCTGTTTCTTCACCTGACAATTATGAAAAGTACCTAATTTCAGAACAGTGATGTCACACCTGTTAAACATATGAAAGCCTGATAGTACATTCAGTTAAAGGGATAGTGAATTTCAGTCAGTTCCTCACACAAAGCTATCTCATGGCTTTCAGAAGTAATCTAGCACACTAGTTGTATGAACTACAGTACTTTAATGGTTCATTTGTACCTAACTTCAAAAAAGTTCAACTTAACAAAAACTTTCATATGGATATTGTTTGCAAACTGCATCGCTAGCAAACAGGCACAATGCGACAAGTTTCCAACGACAAGTAATTTGTCTGTCCACTGAACATTAAACTGCTGTACAACACCACACAATCACACAATGTTTAATATACATTTACGAGGAGTGGTAATTTGGACTAATGATTATTCAACTGTAGGCGGAGCTACCAGCATGACAACACAGAAAAAAATACCTAGAGATCAGCAAAATGTCCTGACATTCATAGTGATTTTCATGGTTGTGGCTGATTAGAATAAAACCAAAAATGTTCATGGAAGAGCTTTTTTCGTTTGTCACTTTTATTTCTTATCATATCATGCCTGGTGTTATCCTGTAAAACTGGATGCTGAATAACCAACCCCAAGTGAACAAAATGCGAAGTTGAATGTGTAAAGTTTTTCAATCACAATGTTCAGTGCTCCGCTCTCAAATTAGTTTAGAAGAATTGCAATGTGTTCTTGTGGAGAAAATTAGCTGATTTAAACCACTATCAGAATGTAATCCTGTTTTCACTTCAATGGCCATGTCCAGAATAAGAGGCAGCAACATGGGCATGTCGTGCCATGTCACTTCGTCATTCAGCTCAGCTCAATGAAGTGTTTGTTATTCAAAACACACAGATTAGTGCTGCCAATTAAGGATTTTTATCATGCTAGTGCCGCTAAATCCAAATGCACCTACTGAGGTGCTACTGAGCATTTAAGGGTCTCTTAGAGGTTGCTCTAATCTTTGTTTAGTTTAGACCAGGTTACACGCTGAATGCTCCATCCACACAGGGGAACAGTCAGAGCACAATGCACTGAGATATAACCCTGTTCTCTCCACAAGGACAATAGAATTCTTCTTATTATTATTTTTAAACATCAGAGTGATGAGAGAGGCTGCTGTAGCATCTTGCTGATAAAAAACTCTTATGACATTAAATCTTAATTTCCACCAACACCTGATGAGTCCAAGATACAACCTTGTTCCAAAGCTGTTCTTAAAGGTAAAGCATGTAATATTGGTGCCTCAACAGGTTTTCCCAAACATGGCCCCCATTTGCCATTAATTGCTCAAACTGATAGCCCTGCCCCAATCTTACGCCATTGATAAAACCAATTTTCCTATCGTGGACTGGTCGGGATGATCAAACAAACAGAGCAATGTTTTGATAGTGCCACAGTGTTTACACATTTCAAATCAAATCAAATCACTTTTATTGTCACACAACCATATACACAAGTGCAATAGTGTGTGAAATTCTTGGGTGCAGTTCCGAGCAACATAGCAGTCGTGACAGTGATGAGACATATACCAATCTACAATAAACATCAAATTTACACAACACAATTAAAAATCTAATATACACATAATTACACACAACACAATATACAAATAATAACATACAATGTACATTATACAATCCACACAATATAGAATACACATTATACAATAAAAAAAAAATAGTATATATAAAATGTACAGTAGGTTGTATTGTACTGTATCGACATTAAGGCTGTCGGTTTATAGTCAGTTACCAGTGTGTTGTTAAGAGAATATAATTTATGACAGTCCAGTGTGAGATAATAAGATTAATAAAGTGCAGTGCTGATGTATATCGATTGTGAGAGATCAAGAGTTCAAAAGTCTGATTGCTTGGGGGAAGAAGCCGTCATAAGTCGGCTGGTTCGGGTCCTGATGCTGCGATACCACCTGCCTGATGGTAGCAGTGAGAGCAGCCCATGGCTCGGGTGGCTGGAGTCTCTGATGATCCTCCGAGCTTTTTTCACACACCGCCTGGTGTATATATCCTGGAGGGAGGGAAGCTCACCTCCGATGATGTATCTAGCAGTTCGCACAACCCTTTGCAGGGCTTTACGGTTGTGGGCAGTGCTATTGCCGTACCAGGTGGAGATGCAGCCAGTCAGGATGCTCTATACACTGCTGGTGTAGAACTGTGTGAGGATGTGGCGGTTCATTCCAAACTTCCTCAGCCGTCTCAGGAAGAAGAGGTGCTGATGAGCCTTCTTCACAACGGCCTCAGTGTGGACAGACCATGTGAGTTCCTCAGTGATGTGGACACCCAGGAACTTGAAGCTGCTGACTCTCTTCACTGGTGCTCCATTGATGGTGATGGGGCTGTTTTCTCTTTCTCTTCTCCTGAAGTCCACCACAAGTTCCTTTGTCTTACTGACGCTGAGGAAGAGGTTGTGCTCCTGACACCAGTGTGTCAGAGTGTGCACCTCCTCTCTGTAGGCTGCTTCATCATTGTCAGTGATCAGACCTACCACCGTCAGATCATCAGCAAACTTAATGATGGCATTGGAGCTGTGTTGCCACACAGTCATGTGTGTACAGGAAATACAGGAGTGGGCTAAGAACACAGCCCTGCGGGGCTCCAGGGTTGAGGGTCAGTGATGACAGGAAGTCCAGGATCCAGCTGCACAGCGAGCTGTTTAAGCCCAGAGCCTGGAGTTTCTCATCAAGCTTAGAGGGCACTATGGTGTTGAATGCTGAGCTGTAGTCTACAAACAGCATTCCCACATAAGTGTTCCTTTTTTCCAGGTGGGAGAGAGCAGTGTGTATTGTAGATGCAATGGCATCATCAGTGGAGTGGTTGTTGCGGTAAGCAAACTGCAATGGGTCCAGTGATGGAGGCAGCACAGAGCAGATGTAATCTTTGATTAGTCTCTCAAAGCATTTGCTGATGATGGGGGTCAGAGCAACAGGGCGCCAGTCATTTAAGCAAGTGATTTTGGATTGCTTTGGTACAGGCACAATGGTGGATGTTTTAAAGCATGTGGGGACTACAGACAAAGAGAGGGAAAGGTTGAAAATGTCCGTAAATACACCAGCCAGTTGGTTCGTGCATGCTCTGATGATGTGGCCCAGAATGCCATCTGGACCCACGGCTTTACGGATATTCACTTTTCAGAAGGATCGAATTACATCTGCTACAGAGAAGGAGAGCGAACTAACCTCTGTAGGTTCGGCTGTGAGAGCTCTCTCTGTGAGGGCTGTGTTATTTCCCTTGAACCGTGCATAAAAAGTATTTAACTCATCCGGGAGAGAGGCAGCGGTGTTCACGGCGGAGTTTTTATTCCCTGTAAAGTCGATGAGAAGATGATATTAATTCCCTGCCACATGCTTCTAGAGTTGGTGGTGTTAAACTGTCCTTCAATCTTGTTCCTGTACTGGTGTTTTGCTGCTCTTTTTCGGAAGGCATAACTGGATTGTTTATGCTCCTCCGCATTCCCGGAATTAAAAGCGGAGGTCCACGCATTAAGTGCCGTGTGAACATCGCTATTAATCCAAGGTTTCTGGTTCAGGTAGATCCGTATTATTTTGGATGGAAAAACATCCTCTACGCACTTTCTGATGAAACACGTTACGCTATCAGCGTACACCTCGATGTCTTCATCAGAAGCGGACCGGAACATCTCCCAGTCTGTGTGATCAAAACAGTCTTGTAGCATAGAGTCTGATTGGTCCGACCAACACTGGATCATTCTGAGGGTGGGTGCTTCCTGTTTCAGTTTCTGCCTGTAAGTGGGCAGAAGCAGAATGGAAGAGTGGTCCGATTTGCCAAATGGTGGGCGGGGGAGGGATTTGTAGCCATCCCTGAAGGGAGAGTAGCAATGGTCCAAAACCCGGTCCCCTTGTGTGTTAAAGCTGATGTGTTGGTGGTATTTTGGTGCAACTGATTAAAAATTGGCTTTGTTAAAGTCCCCGGTCACAATGAACGTGGCCTCAGGGTGCACGGCTTCCTGCTTGCTTATAATCCCGTACAGTTCCTTGAGTGCCCGGTCAGTGTCGGCTTGTGGGGGGATGTATACAGCTGTGATAATGACCGCTGTGAATTCCCTCGGTAGCCAGAATGGTTGACACAGAAGCATGAGAAATTCCAGATCAGGAGAGAAGAAAGACTTGATAGAATGTACGTTCCTCTGATCACACCAGGATTTGTTGATCATAAAACATACACCACCACCTCTGCTTTTACCTGAGAGGTCTTTTGTGCTGTCCGCTCGGTGCACGGAGAACCCCGCGGGTTCAATGGCTGAGTCTGGAATCTCCGCAGACATCCAAGTTTCTGTAAGGCAGATAATGCAGCAGTCCCTCATCTCTCGTTGGAAAGAGATCCGCGCTCTCAGCTCGCAGAGCTTGTTGTCCAGAGACTGAACATTTGCCAGTAGATTACTGGGTAGCGGGGGTCGATTTGCGCAATGTCTTACTCTGATGAGAACGCCGGCTCTGTTTCCCCTTTTCCTTCTGCATTTTTGCAGCTGGGCAGCCCAGACAAAGGGCTCCGCTGGTGTGTTTGAAAACAGCGGGTCGGCATTGAGGAATTTGAAGTCCGGTTTACGGTGTGTAATTGCAGAACCAATGTCCAAAAGTGTCTGTCGTAGACAATAAGGCAATAGGTCGTAGACATCCAAGACAAAAAAACATAAGAATTGTAAACAAAACAAACAAAAAACTACAATGTTGTTTCGGAGCTTGCAACGCAGCAGCCATACTCGGCGCCATCTTGAGTCCAAAAAGGGGAATCAATCTACAAATGGCTTACTTAAGAGTCTCTGCATATAAAGCAGAGATAGGAGAAAGTAACTGGAAAGAAAGGCATATTGAAGAAAGTAATGACCTCTAATGAATTCGATTTTCCTCCACTTCCAGTCGAGTCAGAAGATCAGTGTGAGCATTCACTTTCTCACCGAGGCAGAAAAAGAAAGTTATCACACAAAATTAGGCGCTCTCCTTTCCTCACAGATCCTCTAGCCCCTGACTGGCATCTCCATGTGATTTCTAGCCCAGAACATCTTGTTTAAAATGCATGACCTCCATCGAACTGTGATCACCATTCTTACAAGGAATGGGAGTTTACATAACATGGTGAAATTCATATTCACTACCATACTGCATGTAGTGCGCTTGGCTAAAATACTCACATGATGCATTTATGCAGATCTAGAGCAAAATAAACACATGCTGATCCAAATGTCATTTTATAAACATATAGTTTCGGCTCTCAATTCTGATTGCCCTGTTTGAAGTCAATGTAAAATGATTAGAAATGTACACAAGTCAACTCAAACAAACAGAAGGGTGAATTCACTAAGTTGCAAGCTTGAATCCAGGGTGTGCTGAGTGACTCCAGCCAGGTCTCCAAAGCAACCAAATTGGCCCGGTTGCTAGGGAGGGTAGAGTCACATGGGGTAACCTCCTCGTGGTCACGATTAGTGGTTCTCGCTCTCAGTGGGGCGCAGAGAGTAGCATGAGCCTCCAAATGTTGTGAGTCTCCGCGGTGTCATGCACTGCAAGCCACGTGATAAGAGGCACGGATTGACTGTCTCAGAAGCGGAGGCAACTGAGACTTGTCCTCTGCCACCTGGATTGAGGTGAGTAACCGTGCCACCATGATGACCTACTAAGTAATGGGAATTTGGCATTCCAAATTGGGAGAATAGGTTAAAAATTAAAAATTAAAAAATGAATGCAACCGGATAAACACTGTTTATTGATACACGCTCTCTGTGCTGGTTTAGCACCCAATTTGCTAAAGGAATTATGCAGAACAGGCAACAGCATAAACATGCCAACAAAATCTGCACTAAATGCAATTTGCACAGCACAGTTACGATCTTGGGGGCTGGTTATGAGAGCTATACAGCAAAAGATACAGCAGACCAACGTGATCTGGCTCACTCTGCCGGAACTGTGCAGAATCACTCAACTACTTCGATCCAGACACCCGAATCATCTGTTTAACATACCCAAAAATGTGCTTGACCACTCTGTGCATCTGGAGCTATGCCAGGTTATACTGCTCCTCCCCATCATTTGATCATTATTTTATGTATTACTACTGCCATATTCAAAACAAAATGTGCACAAACATTTCTTTTAAATACATTTCAGGTTACTCCCTGCTTTCCTCGGGCGGTAATAGCACAACATTTGAGCTGGGCAAATCCAGTATAGCACAGAGTAAAATCAGTGTAATGTGCAGTGTAATGAGTGACTCTCATGGCTTATAACTTTAATTAGAAATACATACAATTTAAATTTACTTCTTGTGCTGGCATCTTTTCAGATCTGCACATGCACACAAACACAGACATACATAAACACTAAATTCTTAGGGGTGGCATTAGCAGGTGAGCTCCCATTCGTCACCTAATCCCTCTCTCTCCTCTCCTCCCCAAATTGTCCCTTCATCCTGTTGCTTGTGCTGCTGCAGAATTTTAATTGTCACCCCCCGCCAGTGGCAAAGCTGTGCCAACAACCTGCATCTTCTTTCCATCAATCTCCCAGTGCCAGTGTTAATTAAAACTGCACAGAAGAGCCACAGCCTGTCACACCTCTCAGCTCCACAGCCCAGGGTCTGGAAGGTCACAGTGTTCACCTAATAAATCCAATAAAGGGGACCAGGGATTTTTATTCCAGATGATTTTGAGACTGTAGGGTTGAATATGCAGAAAACTATGTTTTAACTCAGAATTTTTGTCTTGCTTTCCAGAAATAAATATCTAGACATCCCTGAAGTAAGGTACATTTACTTAAGAAGCAAAATGACATACAGTGCTGTGAAAACGTATTTGCCTGATTTCTTCTATTGTTGTGTATTTTTCATACTAAATTGTTTTAGATCTTCAAACAATATATAACATAAAACAAAGGCAATCTGAGTAAACGCAAAATACAGTTTTTAAATGATAATGTTCTTTATTGAAGCAAAAAAGTTATCCAATACCAACTGGACCTGTGTGAAAATGTATTTGCCCCTTTATTTACTAAATCCCCAAATCTATGAATCTGCATTTATAATGGGTTTCAGCTGGACTAGGCACACCCAGGCCTGATTACTGCCAGCCCTGTTCAATCAAATCAACACCTAAATATAACCTTTTCAGCAGCATGAAGTTGGCTAAAAGGTCTCACCCAGTAGCACAATATGCGATCAACCTTGATTGAAAGAAATTCCAGAAATTATGAGGAAAAAGGTGATTGAAATACATAAATCTGGGAAAGGTCACAAAGCTATTTCAAAGGCTTTGGGACTCCAATGAACCACAATAAGATCCATTATCTTCAAATGGAGAAAACTTGGCACAGTAGTGAACCTTCCCAGAACTGGCTGACATTCCAAATTCCTCCAAGAGCACAGCGATGACTCATCCAGGAAGTCATAAAAAAGCCAAGGACAACATCCAAGGAACTGCAGGCCTCTCTCGCATCAATAATGGTCATTATTCATGACTCCTCCATTAGAAAGACACTGGCCAAAAATGCCATTAATGGAAGAGTGGCAAGGCAAAAACCAATGCGAACCCAGAAGAACATTAAGGCTCATCAGAATTTCGCCAAAACACACCTTGATGATCCTCAAAGCTTTTAGGAGAATGTTCTGTGGAGTCGAAAGTGAAACTGTTTAGAAGACAGGGGTCCCGTAACATCTGGCGTAAATCAAACACAGAATTCCACAAAAAGAACATAATACCTACGGACAAGAATAGTGGTGGTAGTGAGATGGTATAGGGATGCTTTGCTGCTTCAGGGCCAGGGCGACTTGTAATAATTGAGGGAAACATAAATTTTGCTCTCTACCAGAAAATCCTAAAGGAGAAAGTCTGGTCATCAGTCCATGAGTTGAAGCTCAAGCGCAACTGGATTATGCAGCAAGACAATGATCCAAAGCATAGGAGTAAGTCCACCTCTGAATGGCTCAAAAGAAGCAAAACTAAAGTTTTGTAGTGGAGATTTCTGGAGTTTTTTTCTCAGGAGAAAATTCTAAGAAGCAGAGGACCAGCAAAAGTTTCCATATACAGTAATGTCATTGCTGTCTAGGAGAAATAATTGAGATATTAAAGAGACTTTATTTGTGATTTTCCTTTTCTTATGGGTATGCATGTGAAACTGAAAATGTGAGTGTGAGAGACATAACAAAGGCAAGAATAAAAAATAAAAAAAAGGAATGGAGGGCCAGAGAATAATGCATTTTGCATTCTGGGAGCACACCCTTACTGAGTGAGTTCTAGTGTAGCTGACTCTTTTGACACTTGGGCTGTCTAATCAATAGACAGCAATTCATTCTCATTAACGTTTTCTAGCCAGTTCCAGAGACTGTGGCCTTGCAGAACAAAATATTGACAACACTGCACAACACTGTTCTCGACAACGCTACGATCGACTTGCAATGAGCTTAGCTTTGCTGCTCTTTTTGTAAGAATGGAAACTTAAAAGATTAACAAATGGAAGAGTGTTTAAAATGGAACCATGTTTAAAACAGAACCATGTTTTCCATGTATATTTCATGGTAAATAATGTTTCTGTTCTGTGAATCCCTCATCAATTACACACATTCTAATTGGCCAGAGGAGCTATATGATTTTGCTACAGTAGTTTGAAATAAAATTGTGGTACATTGGTTTTGAAACATGATACTCTTGTGTTGTATGTGTGTGTGTGTGTGTATATATATATATATATATATATATATATATATATATATATATATATATATATATATATATATATATCAGAATCAGAATCAGCTTTATTGCCAAGTATGCTTAAACATACAAGGAATTTGTCTTGGTGACAGGAGCTTCCAGTGTATAACAATACAAAAACAATACAAAAACAGCAGCAAGACATAGATAATAATAAAAAATTAAAAATAGTTATACACATATGTACATACACAAACAGACACACACATACATACATACATACACACATACACATATATGTAGTGCAGTCTAATACAAATCTGTTATCTGTTATGTACAGTGCAAATGTTTATATATATATTTTTTTTCTCTCTTCTCAGAGGAATGAAATGACAGAAGAGGTTGGATGTGTTGGATAAATATAAAAACTATAAAAATATATATAAAAAACAAACTAAACTGTGTAATGCACATAGTTATTGCTCAATGGGGCAATTTAACTGTTCATGAGATGGACAGCCTGAGGGAAAAAACTGTTCCTGTGCCTGACGGTTCTGGTGCTCAGAGCTCTGAAGCATTGGCCAGAAGGCAACAGATCAAAAAGGTAGTGGGCAGGGTGAGTGGGGTCCAGAGTGATTTTTCCAGCCTTTTTCCTCACTCTGGAAGTGTATAGTTCTTGAAGGGGGGCGCAGGGGGCAACCAATAATCCTCTCAGCAGTCCAAACTGTCCTTTTGTAGTCTTCTGATATCTGATTTTGTAGCTGAACCAAACCAGACAGTTATTGAAGTGCAGAGGACAGACTCAAAGACCGCTGAGTAAAACTATATCAGCAGCACCTGTGGCAGGTTGAACTTCCTCAGCTGGTGAGGAAAAAGTGGGCCTTTTTCACAATGGAGTCAGTGTGGGTCTTCCACTGAAGATCCTGTGAGATGGTAGTGCCCAGGAACCTGAATGACTCCAGTGCTGCCACAGTGCTGTTTAGAATGGTGAGGGGGGTCAGTATCGGGATGTTCCTCCTAAAGTCCACAATCATCTCCACCATTTTGAGCGTGTTCAGCTCAAGGTTGTTTTGACTGCACCAGACAGCCAGCTGTTCAACCTCCCTTCTGTATGCAGACTCATCGTCATCTCGAATGAGGCCGATGACAGTGATATTGTCTGCAAACTTCAGGAGCTTGACAGAGGGGTCCTTGGCGATGCAGTCATTGGTGTAGAGGGAGAAGAGTAGTGGGGAGAGCACACATCCCTGGGGGGCACCAGTGCTGATTGTACAGGTGCTGGAAGTGAGTTTCCCCTGTCTCACAAGCTGCTGCCTGTCCGTCAGAAAGCTGGTAATCCACTGACAGATAGACATGGGAACAGAGAGTTGGTGTAATTTATTCTGGAGTATAGCTGGGATGATGGTGTTGAAAGCTGAACTGAAGTCCACAAAAAGGATCCTTGCATATGTCCCTGGTCTGTCCAGATGTTGCAGGATAAGATGCAATCCCATGTTGACTGAATCATCCACAGACCTGTTTGCTCGATAAGCAAATTGAAGGGGATCTAGAAAGGGTCCAGTGATGTTCTTCAGGTGGGCCAACACCAGTCTCTCAAATGATTTCATGACCACAGACGTCAGGGCGACAGGTCTGTAGTCATTAAGTTCTGTTATTTTTGGTTTCTTTGGGACAGGAATAATGATTTGAAGCAGCATGGGACTTCACACTGCTCCAGTGATCTATTGAAGATCTGTGTGAAGATGGGGGCCAGCTTGTTAGCACAGGATCGAAGACACGCTGGTGAGACACTGTCTGGACCTGAAGCTTTCCTCGTCTTTTGTTTCCGAAAGACGTGGCTCACATCATCTTCACAGATCTTAAGTGCAGGTTGAGTAGCAGGAGGGGGGAGGAGGGGGGTTGCAGGAGGTGTTGATATTTGTGCGAAGTGAAGGTCAGAGTCGGTGTGGTGTGTGAGATTGGGCCTTTCAAATCTGCAGTAGAACACATTCAAGTCGTCAGCCAGTTGTTGGTCCACCACAGGGTTTGGGGTAGGAGTCCTGTAATTTGTGAGTTGCTTCATTCAACTCCACACTGATGCAGAGTCGTTAGCTGAAAACTTGTTTTTCAGCTTCTCAGAGTATCTTCTTTTAGCCACTCTGATTTCCTTGTTCAGTGTGTTCCTGGCCTGATTGTACAAGACTTTATCCCCACCCCTGTAAGCATCCTCTTTGGCCTGATGAAGCTGCCTGAGCTCTGCTGTAAACCACGGTTTGTCGTTATTGAACTTTAAATAAGTCCTAGTAGGAATGCACATATCCTCAAAGAAACTGATATATGATGTAACAGTATATGTGAGCTCATCCAGGTCTGTGGCTGCAGCCTCAAAAACACTCCAATCTGTGCAATCGAAGCAGGCTTGTAGTTCCCGCTCTGCTTCATTGGTCCATCTCTTTACAGTCCTTACTACTGGCTTGGTTGATTTTAATTTCTGCCTGTAGGTTGGAAGAAGATGAACCAGACAGTGATCAGAGAGTCTCAAAGCTGCTCCAGGGAGAGAGCGATATGCATCCTTTATTGTTGCGTAGCAATGATCCAGTATGTTCCTGTCTCTGGTGGGGCATGTAATGCGCTGTTTGTATTTGGGCAGTTCACGTGTGAGATTTGCCTTGTTAAAATCCCCAGAATAATAATAACTGAGTCCGGGTATTGTTGTTCCATGTCTGTGATTTGATCATCCAGCTGTTGCAGCGCCGCATTCAAACACGCATTTGGTGCGATATACACACTCATCAGAATAAACGAGGAAAACTCCCGTGGCGAGTAGTTAATAAAGTTAATAAAGTGTGCTTCCAAATTAGGACACCACATCCTCTTTAACGTTGTTACATCTATACACCAACTTTCTTTGATGTAAAAGCATGTTCCACTGCCTCTCATTTTCCCCCTTAACTCCGCGATGCGATCCGCTCTGAACAGCTGAAAGCCCGGCAGATTTAATGCACTGTCCGGAATGGCTTCACTCAGCCAGGTTTCTGTGAAGCACAAGGCAGCAGAGGTTGAAAAGTCCTTGTTTGTGTGGGTGAGGAGATGTAGTTCGTCCGTTTTGTTAGGAAGAGAGCAGAGATTTGCAATATAAATGCTTGGCAGCGTTGTTCGAAAGCCCCACCGACGGAGTTTGACCAGCGCACCAGCTCGTCTTCCTCGCCTGCGTCTCTTGAACAACAAAGCCTTGCCTCCAACTAAAATGTCAAGCAAAACGTCTGAATATTCAAAAACTGGGAAAAGACTGTCTGGTATAAGCTGTCGAATGTTCAACAGTTCGTCTCTGGTAAAACTGACTGGAAAAAGATTACTAAACACAGGACAAACAAACAAAAACAACAAAACAATAGGAGCGCTCCACACCGAGGCGGCCATCTGCGGCACCATCATGATGTACCATGTATGTACATGATGTATATATACATATATATATACATATATATATACATATATACATACATACATACATACATACATATATATATATATATATATATATATATATACACATACATACATATATATATATATATATATATATATATATATATATATATATATATATATATATATGTATGTATGTTATTTATTTATTTATTTGTTAACTGGCTGATACAGCAGTAATAATTGTCAGTGAAATAAATAGTGATTAGAATTCAGCCAATCATGATCTCAACCCTGTGTCAAAAGTACTAGTCACTTCTTTAGCCATTAAGCTGTTTTCACAGAGGAAAAAGGCACCTAGCGCACCTTGAATAATCTGAATAATTCAGTTGAACTCTAGTTTAATCAAGTTTACTAGACACAATGTCTGTAGACATAAAAGATTACAGATTTTTTGTCAGATCAGCAAAATCTGTCAACAGCAGCTAAAGAAATACACCCGTTTAGAGTGTGACGATGCATACTAATAGCCATATACTAGATTATAAAACATGTCAGAGATTGGGTTTTGCCCTGACCAGGATACCTTATGAAAAATGAACCATTAACGGCAGGATGTATCTCCAGGGAAGAACTAGCAGCAGGTAAACTGGATCTTAAGGTCAAAGGAGGCCCAATTAGTAAAAGGACATTTGTAACAAGGTTCGTGTTTGGGCAGATAAAGGAGGAAGCGGGAGCCGGTTTCCACAGTCCATGTGAGAATTTTTGTGGTTTCTTGAATTATTTCTTATATATGTTTAAATTTAGCTAAAAAGTCTATAATATGCTGACATGTTGTGAAAACTTACTCCATATAGAGTAACAACATGAGCAACAACTGTGGAAATGTTCAATGGCATTTAGTAGCCAAGACTTCATGATATGTGACTATATAAAACTGATTTTCAAAAATAAACCCACCCTAAGAAATATTCACTGGAGTAAAAAGTTTGACAACTAGCCCTGGTCTCCCCTATACAAAAATGTATCACCTTACTTGTAAGCGTGTTCATTGACTTGGGCCTTATCATGGGACTTGGTGAGATTAATGGATTTTGAAAGCTAACTTTGGAATTTTCTCAAGGGAAGCAATGCTTCAGTGGGACATCAATAACACATGATTAGAGGGGTAGCCCAAGGTCACTGTCATTATTAATGACCCGATAGTCCTTTTCTATCCCAATATTTACCATAATAAGTGCAGGTGGCTTTCAAAGAAATCCTCACACATACACATACAGACACATACCACCAGAGGTGGGTAGTAACACGCTACATTTACTCCGTTACATTTACTTGCGTAACTTTTTGGGAAAAATGTACTTTTAGAGTAGGTTTAAAAGTAGTACATTTCTAATGACATTTTTTTTACTTTTACTTCTTTACAATGGGTGGCGTTACTGTCGTTACATTACTGGGTTTAATTTTAATTAATGTGTAATTTATTGAGAGATTACTGAATGGGACATTTATGAGAGCAGAAGTTCTCACAGCTGTGCACACTGCTGTCGCAGACTGTCACTCAATCACTGCAGCAGCATCAAACTCCTCAAAGTGAAACAATTTCTTTGCTCCGCACAGAGAAAAAAGAATAGTTTCGTCATGCAATGCCTTCATTTAACACCAAGACAAGCTGATATTTCAAGATTAAAATCACAGCTTCAACTTAAGGCAGCACGCTGAGGTAAGTTTTGGCTCTAATCCTAACGCGGGCTTTTCTGTGTAATATGATGGTCTTTTTCAGGGTGATAATGTAACTGGGCTCTTATGAAATCAGTTTTTAAGTGTACATTTTTAAATCAGTGCAGCAATATATCAGTGCGCATTGTCCCGCGTCCCACATGTAATAAGCAGTATTTATGCATTTACTCTGTGCCCTAGAGGGGGTACTGGAAACTATTGCAGCTACTTCAGGTGAATTAACTGTATAAATCCATGTAATCATCCAAGTTAAGTGTAAATCATTGCCATTCGCGTGATCGACAACTGGAGCGTGAACAGAGCATTTCTGCGCTTGCACAGCGAGGTGCATGGGGCGCACACATGTGAGATGTGCTGACGTGAGGCAATCGTATGGCGAAGAGAGAGGCTGTGTCCGCAATCATTCACTCATTCACTATTACCTATATAGTGAATGGCAGTTAGTGCACTATATCTCAGCAGTAAGTGAACGAAATGAGTGAATTCGGACATGAGTGTCGGAGCTCTGGGGCTGTCACGGAAACAACGTCACAAATGAAATTTTAAAATACTTGGGCCTTATTTGTTATTCTTATTAAATAATATATTAATATAATAAATCTTCAATCTGTTTGTCATTTTTAATATATACTGTGTGTTAATATAAAGAGTACGCACATAAAAAAAGGGGGTTTTGACTCTCTATATGTTATTATTTTATTTTAATCAAGTAATGATTTGTCAAAAAGTAATTTACTGCATTCAGCATGAAATAAAACATTGCAGGAGTGAAGGAAGCAGTAAACTCCCAGCTCGTACATCTTTCCCGTGGTGGATTGTGGGAAATTAACCATTGTCGAGTGTATATCAAATGTACACTTGAAATTAGAGTACATTGTTGGTAAGAATGAGTGAACAAAAGTAGGGAACGAGTGGCTCACTCAGAATTCAGACACTCCTACAAAATGGCGGACACTCGAAATAGTGCACTATATAGTAGATAGGGGGTGGTTTCAGACACAGCGAGTAAGTTGGTGCCCTACGTAGGCTGCGTACTCTGCATTTAGAGAGCAGCAGTACTGCTGTACAGAACTAATGATCTAAATACTTATGACACTGAAAACTGTAACTACACTGAAATAAGAATCCGCACAGGACTTTAAAAACTATGAAATAGCGAAAGAAGGCATTAATAAAGCATGATCTTGCTTTGGTTTATATTTCAGCATTATATATAATGTCCTCATGGTACATTTTCACATTTTCATTGTAATAATTACTAGAAATGTTTCCAAACTTCTCTTCTTATTGACAAATTCATCCAGATCTGACAAGAGCCCTTAAAGGGATAGTTCACCCAAAAATTACAATTCTCATTATTTACTCACCCTCATGCCACCCCAGATGTGTATGACTTTCTTTCATCTGCTGAACTCAAATGAAGATTATTAGAATTTCTCAGCTCTGTAGGTCCATACAATGCAAGTGAATGGGTGGCAACATTTTAAAGCTAAACAAACAAACATAAGTCAGCATAAAAGTAATCCATAAGACTCTAGTGGTGAAATCAGTATCTTCAGAAGCGATGTGATAGGTGTGGATGAGAAACAGAGAAACAGATCACTTTCACATTCTTCTTCTTGTGTTTTTGTTGATTCACATTCTTCTCTGCATATCGCCCCCTGCTTTCATTCAAAAAATGACAAATATTGATCTGTTTCTCACCCACACCTATCATATCACTTCTGAATACATGGATTTAACTTCTGAAGTCTTATGGATTACTTTTATGCTGCCTTTATATGCTTTTTGGAGCTTCAAAATTTTGGCCTACAGAGCTCAAATATACTTTTAAAAATCTGAATTTGTGTTCTGCAGAAGAAAGGAAGTCATTCACATCTGGGATGGCATGAGGGTGAGTAAATGATGAGAGAATTTTCATTTTTGGGTAAACTATCTCTTTAAAGTTACAGCTCAGCCATAACTTAATATTCTGTCATCATTTCTCTACCCTCATTTTGTTCCAAACCAGTGTGATGCTTTGTATTATGTGGAACACAAAATATGTTAGACAGAATGTTAGGGACTGACAGTCTCGGTCACCATTCACTTTCAAAATATGGAGAAAAAAAAAAACATACACTGAAAGTAAATAGTGACTCAGGCAAACATTCTGTCTAATATCTCCTTTTTGTGTTGCATGGAAGAAAGAAAGTCATACAGGTTTGGAACAACATGATGGTGAATGATGACAGAATTTCCATTAATAATAATAATAATTCTGTAGTACATGTTCAGTGTGTAATATGTAATGGAATATAGAGTAAACGTCTATTATGTCATTTGTGAAAGTAACGAGTTACTCACTACTTGAGTACTCTTTTAATTGGATACTATCTTACTCTTACTAAAGTAATTATTTATGTTAGTACTTTTACTTCTACTTGAGTAATTATTTTTTTGAAGTAACTGTACTTTTACTTTTAGTTTTTGGCTACTCTACCCATCTCTGCACAGCACAAAATCAACACAGGTGAAGAGGATAAATCCCCTTTACTTCATTACGATCTGATATTTATGGTGAGGATATTCACACTGGGGAAGAGGTTTAATCAGCTACTGAGGATCATGAAGTCCACACAAAGTATGCTCTTGATATTCAGTATTCAAGAGAGGCATTTTGAACTCGGCATGATAGCTCAGCATGATCTACAGCTCAGGAGGAATGCTAGCCTGATATACACACTTACACATACAGACCCAGCTCATTAAAGCATAATATACACCCATGGCAGGGGAAGATTCCAACTGTGTTGGGGGGCAAAACCAAAAGAGAGGCTTTTGGGTAATATAAAGCTTTTATTAACTGTTATTCTAGAGCACTGCATTCCATTCAAAATGCTGTTCTCATGGGGTGACTGTAACATAATGGTTATATTTCTTTGATGCCAACACAAATTGAGCAGTTAGCCTTTAGCATGTGTGCTCAGAACACATTGAGCTGTGGTGCTCATATGGGAAATATGAGTTTAAATCCAGCTTGCAACATTTCTGGATTCCTTTCCCCCTCTCTTTCCCTATCATTTCCTGTTCACCTCTGTATTAAGTGTCTAAAAGGCCAAAAATATAGTTACAGAGAGCAAAGAATGTGACCTGGTCCATAATTTTGAGCCACTTTGACGCTGAAGCACAATTTGAATTTTATGCATTAACGTAAATGGAAAGTTGTATGTTTAAAAAATAAAGCTACCCTAAGAAATATTCACTGGAGTAAAAAGTGTCACCTGTTAGCTAGTTTACTGACCTGGGCCTTGTCATGGAACTTAGTAAGATTAATATTTAAAGTGCATAAAACTAAATAAAATAAAATGCATTTCTGGGTCAAACTGACTCAAAATGATGGAGCAGGTCACAAATCACCAGTATGCCCTAAGTCAGTGTTTCCCAAACTGGGGTACAATGGAGGTATGCGATAAAATTCTGAGATTTATCGTTCTTTTAATTTCATCACAGTCTAAAATAACTTTCAAATCCAGTTCATGTATTTCTTACTGGCAAAAATAATTTTGTGTGCCCTCTAGTGTAGAAACACCAAATGGTTGTGTCATAAAGGTCAGATAAATATGCAATGATATAACCCTATCTTTTGCGGTAAAAAAATGCATCTACTCATGTGTCGTGCATCACACAAGTATCTTTTTTCACCAGCCCAGCACACTGCTAGGTGACGAAGCTTAGTGATAACAAGTAAAACTGATACTTCACTGTATTACCAGACTCATACATGCCAGTCGTCCACGTTAAAATGTAATTTGTATTTAAGGTTAGATGCATATGGTGTTTTAGCAATGACGTACCTGCAATGATGTGCAATTCCAGGCACAGAACTGAATGCTTTTCTTGCGTCCTGCGATGCGATGAGGGGGGAGTTTTCAAGTTATGCAGTTATATCATATCTAGCATACACATCTCAATCGGTAAGCCATTTATTCAATATGTATATGATTAATAAAACGTTCATAACGTGTACAAATATAGCATGTTTAATATAAGGGAGTTGTTTTACAAAGATAATTGTGTTAAATATACATATTTTCAAAATACCTTGTTTGAATGCTATCTATTGTTTGGGGGGGGGGGGTATATAAAAGGATGTTGAATGTTTGGAGGGGTATGCCACTGTAAAAAGTTTGGGAACCACTGCCCTAAATGATTCCACTTAAAGGGATAGTTCACCCAAAAATGAACATTCTCTCATCATTTACTCACCCTCATTCCATCCCAGATATGGATGACTTTCTTTCTTCTACAGAACACAAATTAAGATATTTAGATGTTTCAGCACTGTAGGTCCTCACAATGCAAGTGAATGGGAAGGGATCACAGTCTGTAAACACGACTGGGAGTCAAGAGCGCACGTCTTTGCCTCAAGGGAGGGGAAAGGCTCTATGCACAAGCGGTACACCCGGCCAGCTGTCACGGAACTTACCTGCTCGTGCCTACCAATACACGGGACGAGACCGGCTCAACCCGGAGATTGAAGAACCTCACAGAGGTGTTGGGTGCTGCCCAGCCCGCTGCTCTGCAGATGTCTGCCAAAGAGGTGCCACTGGCCAGGGCCCAGGAGGCCGCCACACTCCTAGTAGAGTGGGCTTGTAACCCCGCAGGGGGTGGCACGTCCTGAGCCAGCCTGTTTGGAGACAGTGCTTCCTTTCCGCTGTACACCAAAGCAGACAAAGAGCTGCTCGGAGCTTCTAAAGCTCTGCGTGCGATCCAACTAGATGCGTAAAGCTTGCACCGACAAGGCTGGGTCTGCCTCCTCCTGGGGCAGCGCTTGCAGGTTCACCACCTGATCCCTAAAAGGGGTCGTAGGAACCTTGGGCACATAGCCCGGTCGGGGTCTCAGGATCACGTGAGAGTAACCCAGACCAAACTACAGGCACAATTCGCTGACAGAGAACGCCAGCAGGTCCCCTACCCTTTTGATGGAAGTGAGCGCAGTCAGGAGGGCAGTCTTCAAAGAGAGTGCCTTAAGCTCAGCTGACTCCAAGGGCTCAAAGAGAACTCCCTGTGGACACCAAAGGACTACAGAGAGGTCCCACAAGGGGAAGAGGTGCGGTCTGGAGGGATTCAACCTCCTAGCACCTTTCAGGAACCTGATCAAATTGTGCTTCCCCAAGTACTTACCATCTACTGCATCGTGATGAGCCAAAATAGCAGCTACATACACCTTCAAGGTGGAGGGGGACAGCCGCCCCTCCAGCCTCTCCTGCAGGAAGGAAAGCACCGATCCGACTGCGCATCTCTGGGGGTCTTCGCGTCGGGAAAAACACCACTTAGTGAACAGACGCCACTTAAAGGCATACAGGCGCCTCATAGAGGGGGCCCTAGCCTGAGTGATCGTGTCTACCACCGCGGGTGGTAGGCCACTTAGGTCTTCTGCGTCCCATCCAAGAGCCAGATGTGGAGATTCCAGAGGTCTGTTCGCAGGTGCCAGATGGTGCCCCGTCCCTAAGAAAGAAGGTCCTTCCTCAGGGGAATTCACCGGGGGGGGGGGGGGGGGCTGTCGTGAGGAGTGCGAGATCTGAGAACCACATCTAGGTGGGCCAGTAAGGTGCTACTAGGATGATCTGCTCCTCGTATTCCCTGACCTTGCACAGGGTCTGTGCAAGTAAGCTCACTGGGGAAACATGTATTTGCGTAGTCCAGGGGGCCAGCTTTGTGCCAGAACATCTATACCGAGGGGTGCCTCGATCAGGGCGTACCAAAGCGGGCAGTGGGAGGATTCCTGGGAAGCAAACAGGTCTACCTGTGATCGACCGAATCGACTCCAAATCAGCTGGACCACCTGAGGGTGGAGTCTCCACTCTCCCTTGAGGGTAACCTGATGTGACAGCGCGTCCACTGCAGTGTTGAGGTCGCCCAGGATGTGAGTGGCTCGTAGCGACTTGAGGCACTGCTCACTCCAGACGGCGGGTGAGTTGTGACATGCAACGGGAGCGTAGACCGCCTTGATGGTTAATGTACGCTACCGTCGCTGTGTTGTCCGTCTGGACCAACACGTGCTTGCCCTGGATCAACGGCCGAAACCTCAGCAGGGCGAGCAGACTTGCCAACAACTCTAGGCAATTGATGTGCCAATGCAGCCGCGGGCCAGTCCAGGAGCTGGTGGCTGTGTGCCCGTTGCATACGGTGCCCCAGCCCATCTTGGAGGCGTCTGTTGTAACCACAACGCGCCTGGAGACCTGCTCTAGGGGAACCCCTGCCCGTAGAAATGCAAGGTCAGTCCAAGGACTGAAGAGGTGGCAACAGATTGGCGTGATGGCCACGCGATGTGTCCCGTGGTGTCATGCCCATCTCAGGACTCGAGTCTGAAGCCAGTGCTGAAGCTGTCCACCGCTGAGGATGCCATATGCCCCAGGAGCCTCTGAAAAAGTTTCAGTGGAACTGCTGAACGCCTTCAGACAGTTCAGCACCGACTGTGCACGCTCGTTCTTGAGGCGCGCTGTCATCGAGACTGACTCCAACTACAAACCGAGAAAAGAGATGCTCTGAACCGGGGAGAGCTTGCTCTTTTCCCAGTTGACCTGAAGCCCCAGTCGGCTGAGGTGCCGGAGCACGAGGTCCCTGTGTGCGCACAGCAACTCTCGAGAGTGAGCTAGGATTAGCCAGTCGTCGAGATAGTTGAGGATGCAGACGCACACTTCCCTTAGCGGGGCAAGGGCTGCTTCTGCGACATTCGTGAAGATGCGAGGGGACAAGGACAGGCCGAAGGGGAGGACCTTGTACTTGTACTCCTGGCCTTCGAAGGCAAACCACAGGAAGGGTCTGTGTCAAGGTAAGACCGAGACGTGGAAGTACGCATCCATCAGGTCTACCGCCGCGAACCAATCTTGATGCCAGACGCTTGCTAGAATGCGTTTTTGCATTAGCATCTTGGATGGGAGTCTGTGCAAAGCCCGGTTCAGTACTGACAGGTCCAGGATTGGTCGCAAACCACCACCTTTCTTCGGTATGATGAAGTAAGGGCTGTAGAACCTTTTCTTCATCTCGGCTGGAGGAACAGTAAGGTAGCAGCATTCTCACCCTTCACCGAGGTGAAGCCGGCCAGTACCGAGGTGTGCCACTGAACCTGGGCGGGTGCCTGGCGAACTGAATCACATAGCTGAATCGGATGGTCCGGGTCAGCCATCGCAACGGGTTGGAAAGCACGAGCCACGCGCCCAAACTCCGGGCGAGGGGGACCAAGGGAATGATCTCATCGGACGTACCGGCAGGTGGGGCCTCACTGCGGATCTCAAAGTGCCACGTCGAGGGGACTCGAGCCCATGGCCGTGCTGAGTCCAGGGACATCGAAGCACTTACCTGGCTCCTGCCTCCCACCATAAGATTGGCCGAGAAGGGGGAGGAGGAATCTCGTCCCCGTAGTCCACCGGAACCAATCCCGTGTGGGTGTGTTTGTGCCAAAGCTGGGCGCACAGGGGAGGGGGGTCTGCTGCTGGAGTGCCATACCTGCAAAAATGGGACGGTGGACAGTGGTAATGACGACGGCTGTGCGCACCAGACATGTGACCCAGGAGATGAGGAAACCATTCTTTTGTCAGGCTTTTGGGTGCCGCAGCCTCCTGGGCATGCGGCGACAAAAGATTCTCCTCCCGGCCCTCCACCGGGGGATGGAGTGGTCCGTCGACCAGCTCCAGAGAAGCGGGGCTCCTCACCCCTGGGTCGCCCGTCTCGGGGGCGCTTCGAAGCCTTCCTTGGGTTCTTAGTGGCCATAAACCTACAGGTCCTGGATGGGAGCTTCGGGCGCCAGCGCGAGGTGGCGGCGCTGTGCAGACACAAGTGCACCGCGAGCGTCTTATCCACCTGGGGGATCACCGAATACCCCCTGGCCGCTCCACCATCGAGGGTAGTGAGAGCAGGGGAGCTGAAAGACCGGAACCGGGCTGTATAAGGTGCCTCCCACGATCTTGTCAGCTCCTCATGCACTTCCTAAAAGAAAGGGACCGGGGCGGGGTGGGGCGTGGCTGTGGGCGGCGCCCTGAGCCTAGGAACCAATCGTCGAGCCGCGAGGATTCAGGGGAGAGTGGAGGGTTCCACTCTAGCCCAACGCTCGCAGCCACCTGGGAAATCATGTCCATCATTTCTGCATCGGCCTGAGACTGGGCGACCATTCCCGAAGGAGGAAGCCCAGCCAAAGCCTCTGCATCAGACTGGATGAGCCCGCTCTCTGATGCTGCGCTCGATAACTCATCGTCTTCCCGAGCTCCGAATGAGAAGTCGAACTCGCCCTGAGACGAGCCGGCAGTCTCGTCTGAGAACCTGACCGGGGAAAGTGAGCGTGCTGGGGAATGGGAGGTCCGTGGGGGGATACCCGGTGGAGGTGGTCCCATTGATGTCCCCAAATCGCCCCCAGTGCTAACCGACGCGGCCTCAAACCCGTAGGTAGAAGGACCGGTGTGGGGAGCCACTGGGGTGCGACCGCAATGTTGCCATGGTCATGTTCTCGCAATGAGGACATGACTCATCCACGAATGATGTCTCTGCGTGGGCAGTGCCCAGACATGTAAGACAGCGATCGTGGCCATCAGAAGCAGAGATAATGACCACAACCAGGAATAACACACAAACGGAAAGGCATCTTTAAAAAGACATTCCGTGTGTGCCGCTCTTTTTGTGAATGAAAATATACTCTTTTAGAATATACTCTCTTATTTCGCTCTGCCGAAGCACCCAGGGGCGTTCTCTGAACTCCACGGGTGCAGAGGGGGAGAAGCCGCTGAAATGCACCGTAAATCCAGCAGTTTTGAGGTGCGTCTTTGGAGGGAATTGAATTTAGTGCACTGAATACAACTGCTCGGCTCTGAAGAGAAAATCTGAATGAGTGGTTGCATACCAGCTCCATTTATACCCATATGTCCGAGGGAGTGGCATGCAAATTCCACTCGCCAATTCTCATTGGCCTTTTTTCAAAAAAGCAGAGGTGTTTGGGGCTCCCAAGAGTGACCCCTAGTGTCACTACATCGACACAACATCGAGTGAGTGACAGATAGGGAACATAATATCTCCTGCATTTGGAGGATATTGAAGACAGCACTTACTCATCTGCACCTTTTGCTATGACCAGGGGCAGGCTGGCCACGAACCGGGACTTTTCCCAGTGGGTTGGCCGTGAAACGGGGCCGAACGGGCGGTGATAAACCGCGACTGGCTGAAGAGGGCCGCAACACGGCGCCGAAGGGGGTTGGGATATGCAGAAAAGGACAGTGACAAAACCCTTCCCCCACCCAACAACTTTTGGGCCGGTTTCTATGTAAAATCCAGGGCCGATTTCTCTTCCCAGTCCGCCCCTGGTATGACACTATATAGTAAAACTACCAAACTCAATGTGAGTCACTCTTACAATCAATCACAAGCTGGCATCTCTAGCCATGATAATGTCCAATGATTAAAAAAGCTCTCTCTCTTCAAACTAAACACATTCAAACTCAGCCAGAGAAAAAAAACATTAGAGGGCACAGATGAAATGATGCCTCTCCCTTTTCACCATCTGCAGCCATATCACACCCCTCCCATGCACCACGCATGTGGACCCAATGATGATATTGCAATTGATTTTGTAAGGGAGCCGCCGCTTCATTCTCCACACCGCTATGAGAATTAGCACCACATGAGTGAGTCTGCAGAGTCCTGCACCTGTACCTGCACCCCTCCTCCCCTCCCGCAGGGGAGACGGAGAGACAAAAGAGACGTGAGCTGCACAACTCTGCCAATGCTCTGCTAATTGAGGGCATTTAATCCCAATTACCACGATCCATCCAGCAGGTTGTTTAGATGCCTGTCACAACAGAAATGACCAACCCTCGCACCTCATTTCTCCAGTGATCTTTCTCGCCGTCGTTGTGTGCGTGTGTTTGGGGTTAGAGGCCACGGCGCTTTTTATCTCAGCAAGAAACACGCCGCCATGTTCAAGAGCTTTCCATACATCCATAATTCATTGCTGCATATAAATGCATAAAGGCACAAATATATCAGAATTAGAAAAGTGGTTGTTTTGTAGTACGACAAGAGAGGCGACATGAGAGGCAAACAAATGCTTAAGTTGTTTTGTTATGGTATATGGGAACTCTCGACTCACTGGAAGCCAGTTCCAGGTCAAACAGTAAGTTATGACATTTTGATTATTCATAAGAAAATAATAGCAATTCACATCCTCCAAAGCCCTGCCTCAGTTGTGCCTTTTTATGCTTCAGCCTAACAGACCAGACAGCATTGAAACAGAAATGACAACGTCCCTCTTGGAGTGTCCATTATTATTAATTATTAATATTATTATTATTATTATTTTAATCTGAAACTGAAAAAAAAAGAAACAAAAACAAAATTAAAACATTTTGATTAACTTAAAACTGAGGCCACATCCACACTAATCCATTTTCATTGAAAACTCCATTTTCAGATTCCTAACGTCATTGTCTAAAAAGTATGTGGTTATGGAGAGGGTTTACAAAACGCTTTGTTTCCTATGGAGGAAAATGCTGCTCTAGTGTGGATGAGAGGCATAAATATAGTTAAATCAAATTAAAATGTATTAGTGTGGACGTGGCCTGAAGCTAAACTAAAATACATTCATGACTATAAAACTAACTAACATTAAATAAAAAATCACAAATTGAAGTTTTGATTATTTGATACACAGCATAAACAGTACATAATTTGAAACCTTTGCAACCCACCTCCATTACACTGAAAATGCTATTAGATAATGTTAATACTAGACAGCCCAGTGGAATAAAACATTGTTAAACATATTTAAATGATATCAGTAAACATAGTTACATGTGGCAACCCTGAAATTACAAGTAAAAACTCAATATACTGAAAAACTAAAATGAAAATAAAACCTGACACCTAAACTGAAAACTAAAACTGACAGCAGTGAGCCAATGGTGTGAGTTTGGGGCAGGAGTAACTGTTAGTTCGACCAATAGCAGACAAAGGGTGTTTTGGAAAGCTTTTTTTTTTTTTTTTTTTTAAGCAATTCCATTTGGTGGTGCTAGTGGTGCAAAAATTAAATTACACACTTCAACTTGAAAAGCTAAAACAAAACTAAAAAAAAAAGTGAAGTAAAACTAAATTGAAAGGGCAAATTGAAAAAAAAAAAAATAATTAGAAAATAAAAAATAAAACATTAAATTAAAACGAAATAAAAAATTCTAAACTATAACACCACCAGAAATACCATTACGTAAAGTGTTTTTATCGCTCCTTACTTAATGGCACACTATCACAGTGTGAAATGTAAATTGTACATAAGGTGTGATGCATTAGGAAGCATTAGGGAGTTCTGATTCTGAAAGTATATGATTTTTGTTGTCAGTTCGCAAGTTTTGATGTTAGATGTTAGATGTCAGATGTCAAGCACCCAAATGATTTTGCACATTCGCACGCAGTGATTGTCATTTGCATTTGCACCTGTTTTTTTCATCGTTGGATTAGTTTTTTTTTTCAGCAAATTAGTTCAACCCTGCCGGGACATACGGGCAGCTACTCTTGCGTACCGGTATCTCTTATAAAATGTCAGTAATGTGTCCTGCTCTGGCAAAACAACCAGGGGGGAGTCTGAAAGTTATGCAGTCTTATCTAGCACACCCTATTATTACTTGGAAAGCCATTTCTTTATTCAATATGTACAGTATATGATCAATTTTGTGCAAATATAATGTATGTGATATAAGGGAGTTGTTTACAAAGCTAATAGTGTATACATATTTTCAAAATACCTTGAGTGCATGTTTTCTATGTGTTAGATGTGGGCGCAAAAAGGATGTTTAACATTTGGAGGGGTAGGCAGTTTTTAATTTATTCCCACCACTATCCCAGTTTTTCCAAACTGTCAGAGGCGACAGAACTGGTGCAAACTGTACAAGAGCAGCTGAGAAATTCTGCATCTGCAATACGGCAGTGGAAGAGAGAGACAAAATGTTGCACAATGATCCACAGCACTCAGAGCGAGGCATAAATATGGCAGGCCGGCGAGCCTCCTCTCTCAGCAGGGTAATTCATCTGTGGCATTGTGTTTTCCCACGCGTGTCTGGAATGGGTGATTTGACGTGCTGCACATTAATCAACACTCTCCTGGATGAAAAGGAAGGGGAGGGAGTAAAAAGCGTATGACCTGGTTAAACAGCCTGGGTTACTGCTCATGTGTCTCAGGTGTCCTTCAGAAACCCAATAGTATTCCTTCTGAATGCTGAGAGAAGGAACTAAGGAGCCCTCATTTCATCAGCTTATTGAACTTATTGAGCTACACTCCTGCATGACCTGCACGTCTTACGGTTTGAATGCCATTATAATCACCTTAAAATTATCCATGGAGGGAGATTTACCCACCAATACCAGGAATCTGGCTGCCTTTGAGAAGAGTGGAGGACTAATTGAAGCTGAGAAGTTTGATTAGGACAGCTATACAAAGGCGTTTAATACCTAGCTAAACTAGCATATGTAGCTTAAACTCAGCCCGGTGTGATTCATGATCTTGTGATGCCCTTTAGCTCAGAACCTAATGGAAAACCTCTGCTACAGTAGAGAATCAGGACCCCCCATTGGTTGAGTCAATGAGTGTGTTTACATGAACACCACTATGCTGATAAATACCAAAAATCAGCTTTTTCAGAAAATCAAGCAATGCAAGAACACCAGGTTTACATTAGAGTTTAAATCATTGTCAAAACGTAAACAGGCATGCACACATTGGATATGTTGGAAGGTATCCTGTATGTAATAAGAACGCAAGTACAGGTGTTCCGGTTAAAACCAGAATAATGGGTAAAAATCTGTGCTGATCGGTTTTTGCTTAAACCGTTCAAGACCTTGCCCCAACAAAAGGAACACGTTTAGGCATTCACGCGACCTTATACAGTGCCGACTGATTAAGCATTATCAGTGTAAGAATGTACATGGAAACATGCTTAATGTTGCTCTGTCTGGCAGATCAAACAAACAGAGAATTGTTTAGATAGCTACACAAAGCCACAGTGTTGCTGGGGAATGGCTTACTTACAGTATGGCTATCTCTGTATATTAAACTGCAATAAGAGAAAATACCTTAAAATTTGGTGAAATGTTGTGGTAAAATATGCCACATCACATTCACATGACATTCATAGGCTGAAGACATTGGTCCAGACAATTACTTGGGCTAGAACGTTAAAAGGAAATGCTGAATGAGTTATGAGTTATTAGCTGTAATTAGTCACACAACACAAAGAATGAGCTCATTTTTAATTGTACTTCAAAGACTAATGCACAGAGTCTGTTCATGTTTACTCTATTGATCATGCTAGTGGTTTTCAGCAGTTCATCAAATTACCTGTTATCATTGCAGTAGCAACACTGGCCGATGAACAGATGTACAAAATGAAAACAATGCACTCAAAGAGAGATGAATGATTGTGTTCCATCACACTCTCTATAACTCTGTCTATTTATAAATTGAGATTTGATAGCGTAACCTGAAATCTTACTGCACTGCCACTGCTGGCAGATCGTGCTGTATGAAAGATTAATGAGCAGATGCTGAACTGTAGAAACCATTATTATTCTTTTTCTTCTCCTCGTCACTCCTTCCAACAGGGAGAGGATTACAATACATGCGTTGCTATCTTTCCATGCTGTGCGGGATATTTCCATGCAAAACCCCTCCCCTCCACCCACCTATCGAAAGAGAGAGAAAGGAGACGGTTATGTTTTCATCTCCTGGTCTTACAAATCAGATATAAGAGAGTAAACATCAATTGCTCAATATTTATATTTACCAATTTCATTCTTATCATTTATAATGTATGATTTTCTCCATAGCCTAATGTTCCACAAAATTTTCTTGGAAAGACTATAGAGTCTAGCTCTCTCTTCCAAAACCTTGTGAGCTGCATCCATAGGCAGCAAAAAAATTGCATCAACCTCTGTGAAACAAAAAAATTCAAGATGGCGAACGGAGCGATTGAAATGTTGATTATAAATACTTTGAATTCATTCAATGCAAAAAGTATCACAAAAATGTGTTTAATATACTTAAAAACAGATTTTGAATGATTATTTTTATGATTATTTTACCAAAACTTTGTGCAATGTATGTAACATAGTTAGTTATATTGTGTTGTCGCTCTGGACTGTGTTTGTTTTTAACCTTCAGGGTAGTTTTTGTTTGTTTTTGTTATATATATATATATATATATACACAGCATATTATAAATAAAAGCCCAAATCACTACTCTGCATTTGCCTTTTCCTCAATCAAACCTGACACATGCGCGTTCTCAAGTTGACTGGTGACTGGCTCTTTTACCTGTAAGGCGGGACTTCCTTTTCTACATCCGTTGGCCATTCAAATTTCTCCCATTCATTTTAATACCATAGGTCAGTCTCTGCTAAACTGTCTCTGACCAAACTCCATAAAATTAAATCAAATGTGAGTTGAGTCTCCCATCAACGCTATTTGTGTGACTGAGTCACTGCTTGTAAAGAACATTCCAAATTGGTTACTTATGAGGTTCCATTTCAGTTAGGAGCCGCGATCACATTTACCTTTGCACAACGAAATTTTGTGGGGAAAATACAGTCATCTCAATGAGAATCCATGTGATCCTGAATTTCACACGATGGACATCCAGTGGTAAAGAATTTTCATTTGCGGTATCCGAGGGGAGTTCAAGTATGGTGAACTTTGACTGGTGAATTCGCCATGTTGACCAATAGGAAGTTGCTTGGTTTTGCAGTGACCTCTGTGTGGGTGGTGTTCATACACAGCGTCACTGAACATTTACAGTGGACAAGGATATCATTTTAGCAGCGAGTTTCTTTTTAACTTCACTCTGTAATGCAGCATTAAAAAAAAAAAAAAAAAGAGAGAGAATGCTAGGCAATTATTATTTTTTTAGAAATAAAAGAAAGAAAAAATTATACAATTTTAAAAATTATAACCAAAAAGAAAGTGATGCAGTGGTTGTTAATGGTCTTTTTATTATATTTCACTTAACTGTGCTTTAGTTCTTGCACACCCAGTTTTCTCTTGGCACACCCAAAGTCTTGTTTATGGCTACGCTACTGGTGCAAAGGTAAATGTGACTGCACCTTTAGAAGGTATCTTCCTATGTAGGCTGAAGGCAGTGAGGTAGCTTACTAAGTTTTGGGACAGAGCATATTTGCTGTTCATGTGGACTATGTTAATGTTTATGGTTTTATCTTTTTTTCTCTCTTCTGTCTCTCTGTTTCTCTCTCTCTTAATTCATTTGCCAAAGAAACATTATGAACCAGAAACAGGGGAATCTTCACTTGGGGCTATTTGGCTCCGTTTGCTTGAATGTCTGCTTTTATCTCTTCCAATTAAAATGTTAATGTAAGTATAATAAATAAGTAATGAGTAAATACAACCAAATGCAAACCATTTCAAGCCATATAGCTTGAGTGCAGAACCTCTATGTTATTGTAAATTGAAACAGAGAAGCATTGATAGAGTGTGAGTCAATGTAACCAAGGTTACTTTCAAGATAGAAAAGCAATGTGAAATCCCGCTGGTCGGAAACATATTTCCTGATTCAATTTGATCTGCCAGGAAGTACAAGTTTATGCACCTCTTTTTTTCCTCTTATGTAGCACAGAAGTGAGCTAAGATATTGCATTAGCAGTCAATTGAACATAATGTGTGCATGAGAATTTACAATGACTTGTCAAAGTCTTGGAGTCTTAGACAGTGATTGGTTAAATATCCATAAAAGTGTTCCCTTGAAATCAATATAACTGGCAGGCTAATTTCCTCCCTCCATTCACACACACACACACAAAAAAAATAAATAAATAAAAAAAAATAATCCTCCATTTTCATTTATAATGTCACAGAGATCAGGACAGCCCTTACTGCACATTACACATTCCTCTTAGTATTGGTAATGAAATTTTTAGTCCATCAGTTGTGTCCTTGGGAAAGATGGAAAGATCTGTCTAGAGTTCATCCGGATATTTCACAAAAGGCACCTGTTAAACCTAACCAAACTGTCTCGGATTCACTACGATTTGAAAAGCTGTGGACGTAAGTATCTGCTCTTTCATGTTTTTAGAACTGGAAACCTCAGCACTCTGATGGAGACTCCACCCCCAAAGAGCTATAGTATATTCAGTATTGTTTGATACTGTTATTGATAGACTACAGATCTGAATTTCTTTATAACATTTTCATTAAAAATATTACTTCTGTATAATCCTTATCACATCATTAGTTTGTGATCTTTCAAATAGTTAAAAATGTCATGGAAATTATTAAGAAAATTCTATATAATTTGTATAATCTCTTCTCTGAAGATACCTTCGTATCAGTGCCTTCACATACCCCTCTGTTTTTTTTTTTTTCTTCACCCAATTTGGAATGCCCAATGCGCTTTTAAGTCCTCATGGTCACGTAGTGATTCGCCTCAATCCGCGTGGTGGAGGACGAATCTCAGTTGCCTCCATGTCTGAGACCGTCAACCCGCACATCTTATCATGTGGCTTGTTGAGCGCGTTGCTACGGAGACATAGCACGTGTGGAGGCTTCACACCATCCACCGTGGCATACACGCACAACTCACCACACGCCCCACCGAGAACGAACCACATTATAGCGACCACGAGGAGATTACCCCATGTGACTCTACCCTCCCTAGCAACCGGGCCAATTTGGTTGCTTAGGAGACCTGGCTGGAGTCACTCAGCACATCCTGGGAACTAGTGAACTCCAGGGGTGGTAGCCAGCGTCTTTTACCACTGAGCTACCTAGGCCCACAAACCCCTTTGTTAAAAATCCTGGACTTATGGCATAATGGACTGCTTTTACATTGATATCACACCTAGGAAATCAACAGCACACTCTAGCACTGTTAGTCATCTTATTGTTAATTCCAAATTGGATTCGACTGCATTTCGTGAAATATGAAATTCGGTCACGTTTTTTTTTTTTTTTATCCGATTCGATTCATTCCTAGCAATTCATAATTAATGTAAAAAATATGCAGAAAAATTATTCAAAGTTTTACTGTACGTCCTTAACCCTAGAACACATATGTGGGTCAAAAATTTCCTGGCCGTCTACTTGTTGACAATAATTTTATCATGAAGCGGATTAAACTTTTGATCTGCCACTCTTGGTATACAGTACCTCAATTAAGGTGTCTTTGACCATATGAACTGACTTTTTTAATATATAGTTTTATATATATATATATATATATATATATATATATATATATATATATATATATATATATATATATATATATATTTTTTTTTTTTTTTTTTAATTAAAAGAGAATATGCATCAGTACCCTTATCTTGCATACAGTACGCGGGTCCTATATAAAGAATATGTGTTTACTATGGCATCGAATGCATTTAACACTAGTATTATTCTTGTGATACATTGACCACGTTTAGATGCACTTAAGAAACGGTTTATTCCTGGGTTTTTGCAGAAAGTGGTGTTCTGAAACATCATGTAAATGAGAACCTAGGTTTCCTTACACAGTTTAAGGGATTAAGAGAAAGTGGTTTAACACACCTGGGTTTCTCCCAGAGAACGCAGCTTATGTGGTCATGTAAATACATAAGCAGCGTTCCAACCGGTTTTTGAGGAGTGCACGTGCCTGTACAGACTGGATAACAATCGTCAAAGGATGGAGCCCAACAACAAGTCAAAACAGCGGGAAGAATTCAACATTTCTGGGAGTACACATGCACTTTAAACTATAGCCATTTATAAACACCAATATAAAATATCAACTGTCCCTCAAGTTCTCTATATGCTCTCAAGTACATTGGGGGAATCCAAGAGTTTTGCATAAGAGGGAAATCCCACTATTGCAAGCGCAATTCCACTGCAGGTCACAATAGAAAGTGAAGGAAACAAACACAGCAACAATTCTGGAAATGAAGCAAAGAAACAGAGAATAAAATAGCAAAGTCTTCCTCGGATGTTATGTTTGTTATTTACACAAGAGTCAAAGGGAAATTATGTTGCTGTGGAGAAAGCTGCTTACTGATCAAGCCGCATGTATACAGGAATAAAGAGAACACAGCTAACACAGCTCATGTAAACCCATACACCGATTTTGAGCCTTAAGAAGATTTCTCGTGATAAACGACTTTATAGTGTGCATGTAAATGTGGTCATTGATTGTTTTCAGTTTCCATTTGTTATGTAATTAAATACATGTTAAATACCATGCTCATGTTCATATTCAAGTGCCATATGCAAGTATATAAAGTTGTCATTCAGCCACTGTTTTACACAAAGTACATTATATTAAACCCATTACAAGGACAGTCCTTATGGAGCAAAAAATGGAGATTAGATGCCTAGTTTACAGTAAGGGGACAATGGTAATAGCTCCAGGACTTCAGTACTTCATAATGTGTTTGAATCTGCAACTTTTCTTTTTTCAGTATGCCTCAACACTCCTAACAACAAATATAGCTGCATAGAGTTCCCTATTTGTCACTCACTCGACATTGTGTCGATGTAGTGCCACTAGGGGTCAGTGTAAAAGTCACTATAAAGTCGTTTACACTAGGGGTCACTCTTGGGAGCCTGAGACACCTCTGGTCTTTGATAAAAGGCCAATGGAAATTAGCGAGTGGTATTTGCATACCACACCCCCGGACATATGGGTATAAAAGGAGCTGGTATGCAACCACTCATTCAGATATTCTCTTCGCAGCCAAACGGTCATGCTCACTGAGCTGAATTCCCACGACTGTTCATTCACCTCTGCTGGATCTGACGGCGCATTTCAGCGGCTTCTCCCCCCTCTGCACTGGTGCACTGCAGAGAATGCCCCTGGGCACTTCGGCAGAAATAAAAGAGTATATTTCTCTAAAAAAGTATATTTCTCTAAAAGAGTAAACGTCTGAAAGACCCATCATTTTAAAGATGCCTTTCCGTTTGTGTGTTATTCCTGGTTGCGCTAGTTATCTCTCGCCTTCTGACGGTCACGATCACAGTCTTTTGTGTCTGGGCACTGCTCACGCTGAGACAGCGTTCATGGATGGGTCATGTTCTCATTGCGAGAATATGTCCATGGCAACGATGCGGTCGTGGCTTACCTTCGTAAGAAAGCAAGCCACCCCAGAGGCTCCCCACCTCGGTCCTTCTACCCATGGGTATGAGGCCAGTGCGGCTAGCACTGGGGGCAATTGGGGACCCCAATGGGACCACCTCTGCCGGTTATCCCCCCATGGACCTCCCATTCCCCAGCACGCTCGTCTGCCCCAATCGGACTTCCGGATGAGTCCACCGGTTCGTCTCATGGCGAGTTCGACCTCTTATTCGGAGCCCGCGAAGATGATGAGCTCTCGAGCACAGCATCGGAGAGCTGGCTCGTCCAGTCAGACGCAGAAGCCTCATCTGGGCTCCTCCCTTCGGGTGCGGTTGCCTAGTCACAGGCTGAAGCAAGTCCACCAAGCCAAGGCACTAAAGGAATTGCATGAGGGTAGTTCCGCCCTGGGATTGATGCAGTGCATGAAGAGCTGACAAGGTCATGGGAGGCACTTTTTATGCCCGGTCCCGATCTTTCAGCTTCCCCGCCCTCACTACCCTTGATGGTGGGGCGGCCAAGGGCTATTCGGAAATCCCCCCGGTGGATAAGGCGCTCGCAGTGCACCTATGCCCGTGAAGTGCCGCCACCTGGCATGGGTGCTCAAAGCTCCCATCCAAGGCCTGTAGGTTTACGTCGTCTTTGACGGCCAAGGTACCGCTGGACAAGCCACCTCTGCCCTGCACGCCATGGCTCTCCTGCAAGTCCACCAAGCCAAGGCGCTAAAGGAACTGCATGAGGGTAGTTCCGCCCTGGGATTGATGCAGGAGCTGTGCTCGGCGACCGACCTCTCTCTCCGGGTGACGAAGGTCACAGCGCGTTCTCTCAGGCGGACGATGTCCACCTTGGTGGTCCAGGAGTGCCACCTTTGGCTCAACCTGGTCGAGATGGGAGAGGCCGACAAGGCACGGTTCCATGCTGCCCCATTTCCCAAGTTAGCCAGTCTGTGACACCGAGGACTTTGCCCAGCAGTTCTCAGTAGTGAAGCAGCAGACAGAGTTTATCCGGCACATCCTGCCCCGGCGCGGCCCAAGATCCCGCACCCTGCCTGCTTATTGCCAAGGGTGTCCCCCTGCGGTGACTTCACCGGCCGGCCCCAGCATGGAGCCCACCGCAGGAAGCAGATGCCACCCATCCCGCGGCCCCCAAGAACCCACGAAAGGCTTCAAAGCGCCCCTGAGACGGGCGACCCAGGGACAACAAAGCCCGCTGGTCTGGAGCTGGTAAGCAGACCACTCCATCCCCCGGTCGAGGGCCGGGAGGATAATCTTTTGTTACCTTTGCATTTAATTGTGCTGCATGCCTAAGTGGCTGCAGTACCCAAGAGTTCATCAAGAGCGGTTTCCTTGTTCCCTGGGTCACATACCCGGTGTGCACGGCCGTCATCATGACCACCGTCCACCACTCCATTTTGGCAGGTTTGGAACTCCAGCAGTGGTCTCCCCACTCCTGAGCACACAGCTGTGGCACAAATCTACCCCCAATGTGACAGTCTCCACAGGTCACGAAGACATGCCTCTTCCTCCCTGTCCAAGGCTGTTCCGGGGGTGGTCACAAGGAGCCAGGTAAGTACTTCGATGTCCCTGAACTCAGCACGGCCACGACATGGTGTGGCACATCAGGCTCTGCCCCACCGCGAGGCCCCACCCACCAGTACGTCTTATGAGATTGTCCCTCCGGCCGAGATGAAGAAGGGGTTTTATAGCCCCTACTTCATTGTACCAAAACAGGCGGTGGGTTGCGGCCAATCTTGGACCTGTGAGAACTGAACCAGGCTTTACACAGACTCCCGTCCTAGATGCTGATGCAAAGACGCACTCTAGCGAGCGTCCGGCATCAAGATTGGTTCGCGGCGGTAGACCTGAAGGATGCGTACTTCCAAGTCTCGATTCTACCTCAACACAGACCCTTCCTGCAGTTTGCATTCAAGGGTCGGGCGTATCAGTACAAGGTCCTCCCTTTCAGTCTGTCCTTGTTCCCTTGCTTCTTCACGAAGGTCGCAGAGGCAGCCCTTGCCCCGCTAAGAGATGTGGACATTCGTATCCTCAACTATCCCGACGATTGGCTAATCCTAGCTCACTCTCGGGATGTGTTGTGTGCACACAGGGACCTGGTGCTCTCGCACCTCTGCCGACTAGGGCTTCGGGTCAACTGGGAAAAGAGCAAGCTCCTCACGGTTCAGAGCATCTATTTCTCGGTTTGGAGTTGGACTCAGTCTCGTTGATGGCGCGCTTCACGAATGAGCATGCACAGTCAGTGCTGACCTGTTTGAAAGCGTACAAACAGAAAACAGCGGTTCCACTGAAACTCTTTCAGAGGCAACTGGGGCATATGGCATCCTCAGCGGTTGCCACTCTGCTCAGGTTGATGCATATGAGACCGCTTCAGCACTGGCTTCAGACTCGAGTCCCGAGATGGGCATGGCACCGCGGGACACATCGTGTGGCCATCACGCTGATCTGTCACCGTCTCTTCAGCCCTTGGACCGACCTCACGTTTCTACGGGCAGGCGTTCCCCTAGAGCAGGTCTCCAGGCGCGTCGTGGTTACGACAGATGCCTCCAAAACGGGCTGGGGCGCTGTTTGCAACAGGCACGCAGCCGCTGGCTTATGGATGGGCCCGCGGCTGCATTGGCACATCAACTGCCTCGAGTTGCTGGCAATTTTGCTCGCCATGCGGAGGTTCCAGCCATTGATCCAGGGCAAGCACGTGTTAGTTCAGACAGATAACACGGCAACGGTAGCATATGTCAACCGTCAAGGCGGTCTGCGCTCCCATTGTATGTCACAATTCGCCCACCGTCTCCTCCTCTGGAGTCAGCAGCACCTCAAGTCGCTGCGAGCCACTCACATCCCGGGCGACCTCAACACTGCAGCGGACGCGTTGTCACGGCAGGTTACCCTCAGGGGAGAGTGGAGACTCCGCCCTCAGGTGGTCCAGCAGATCTGGAGTCGATTTGGACAGGCACAGGTAGACCTGTTTGCCTCCCAAGAATCCTCCCACTGCCCGCTCTGGTACGCCCTGACCGAGGCACCTCTCAGTATAGATGCAATGGCACACAGCTGGCCCCCTGGACTGCGCAAATATGTGTTTCCCCCAGTCATGGTCATGCAAGGTCATGGAGGACGAGGAGCAGGTCATCCTGGTAGCACCCTACTGGCCCACCCAGACGTTGTTCTTGGACCTCACGTTCCTCACAACAGCCACCCCCCCCCGGCGAATTCCCCTGAGGAAGGATCCTCTTTCTCAGGGACGGGGCACCATCTGGCACTCATGACCAGACCTCTGGGTCTACTACCCGCGGTGGTAGACACGATCACTCAGGCTAGGGCCCCCTCTACGAGGCGCCTGTATGCCTTTAAGTGGCATCTGTTCGCTAAGTGGTGTTCTGCCCGACGCGAAGACCCCCAGAGATGCGCAGTTGGATTGGTGCTTTTCCTCTGCAGGAGAGGTCTGAAGGGCGACTGTCCCCTTCCACCTTGAAGGTGTATGTAGCTGCTATAGCGGCACACCATGATAGAGTGGACAGTAAGCCTTTAGGGAAGCACGACCTGATCATCAGGTTCCTGAGAGGCGCCAGGAGGCTGAATCCCTCCAGACCGTGCCTCGTTCCCTCATGGGACCATTCTGTAGTTCTTCAGGGTCTACAGAGAGCCCCCTTTGAGCCTTTGCAGTCAGCTGAGCTTAAGGCACTCTCCTTGAAGACTGCCTTCCTGACTGCGCTCACTTCCATCAAGAGGGTATGAGACCTGCAAGCATTCTCTGTCAGCAAAACGTGCCTGGAGTTCGGTCCGGGCTACTCTCAAGTGATCCTGAGAACCCGACCGGGCTATGTGCCCAAGGTTCCCACGACCCCTTTTAGGGAACAGGTGGTGAACCTGCTCTTCCCTGATGGAGAGAACGAGACGTTGTGTCCCTCCTTCCACAACGCTGAACTACCCACTGAAATGGCCGGACCTTGTCTCGGCTCCTCAGCATAAAACCTGAATGAGTGGTTGCATACCAGCTCCTTTTATACCCGTATGTATGGGGGAGTGGTATGCAAATACCACTCGCCAATTTTCATTGGCCTTTTATCAAAGACCAGAGGTGTCTCGGGCTCCCAAGAGTGAACCCTAGTGTCACTACATCAACACAACGTCTCGTTCCCTCCATCAGGGAACGGAGGTTACGCAAGTAACCAGGACATTATATAGAAAAATAGTGTCATACATCAATATAGAGTACATAAGGTTGTCTTTTTCAAGTTCATAACAATTGTTTTGTAAAAAAAAAAATAAATAAATAAAAATGAGTCCATTGTACCTATATGTATGTGTTTATATATGTCAGTTATATATGTTGTATATCAGTTATACAGACTTTTATACACTGTCACCCAAAAGTCTTTCTTCATTTTCAATGTGTGTAAAACTGTTCGGAATCAGTACAATGTATAAAAATTAATTACATTTATCTAATTATAAAAATGTATCATTACAGTTAATTTTCCTTGAAAAAAATAAGCAGTTTTAGTGCAACCCCCATAAGTAGCCACAGATGCATATAAGGCTGCATTTAAAAACATAAAAATAATACTAATGTTTCATGCATTATAGACATGATATGAATTAAGGATAACAAAATGCAACGTATAATGACTTGATGCAAACACACACACAAACAGATGGTATGTAAACCAAATAGATTTGCATATCATGTAATGCTAACATTTATTGGACCAATAAAAACAAATGAAATATGCCATATGCAGACAGATAAGGTCCATGTTTAAATCAGACAGGGTCACAGAATTAAAAACTATCCATTAGCAGCATATAAAAAGGCAATTTTGCATGGAATGTTGTACCTGCAAGTTGCCAATTAATCTTCAGTGATTACTTCCCTGGTTAGTTCCCTTCAGAACAGTCTGAAATTGCACCCTATACCCTATATCATGCACTGTGTGGCATTCAGTATACAGATAATGAGTTAACAAGTGAGTGATTTTGCTTATTCACAGAAGAGAATACAATACAAGATGGTTATGTGCAATTAGTCCAAATCAGATTCTAAACATCCAATCTCAAATGTGCTTATTGCTGTTTACAAGCATGCAAAACGATTTCTGTGTCTGACATCCATGATAAAATAGGAATTATTTGACAGTGTAAATGTGGCCATTGTGAATTTGCTTTGTCTCCATACGTTAAACTGTGATATAACTACTGATAAAATGGAAAATGTATTTTTAGAGTTCCATTACACTCCATGAATTACTGCAATTTCAGACCAATATGTAAGTAGCCACAAGCAGTCAGTTTTAGTCCAGCCATGTTTCCCATGTTAGGTCCATAAAAATTATCAGATGACTTCTTTAAGCAGTACATTTCTTGCAGTTAAAGGGTAAAGATTAAGTGGCATTTAGCCCTAATAAATGGGGCAGGTGCAGTGTGCCAATATTCTCACTCCAACAACTGCAAATACACTCTGTTGATAAAGCAAATACGTTTTATTAAAGCAGTCATGTCAAGAAAATAAACACACTGTCAATCAACAGCAGTGTTGTATAGACTCAGCATCACTCTTGTGTCACTGCTGGCTTACAATTCATACATAACAATATCAGGAAATCAATAAACAAGTGAGCAAATGAGGAAGTCCTTATCTTGATGGGACAGCTGGGTTGTGCTGATGTATTCTGCAACAGTCAACCAGACATACATAGTTAGCACACACAATACACATGCACACAAATCAATTAGTCATGGTGGGTTTTTGGCCATTAAACCAAGCCAGATGTTACCTTGAGGTGATATTTCTACTTGATCTGACCCTTAAAAATGCCTTTTTTTTGTGGTTAGACCTGATGTAATCAGGTTGCTTTTGTCATATTAAAAAAGCATTTTGGGGCCTGGGTAGCTCAGCGAGTAAAGACGCGAGTTTGCGAGTTCGAATCCATGGCGTACTGAGTGACACCAGCCAAATCTCCTAAGCAACCAAATTGGCCCAGTTGCTAGGGAGGGTAGAGTCACATGGGGTAACCTCCTCGTGGTCGCTATAATGTGGTTTGCTCTCGGTGGGACGTGTGGTGAGTTGTGTGTGGATGACGCGGAGAATAGCGTGAGCCTCCACACACGCTGTCTCCGCGGTAACGCGCTCAACAAGCTACGTGATAAGATGCGTGGGTTGACGGTCTCAGGCGTGGAGGCAACTGAGATTCGTCCTCCTCCATCCGGATTGAGGCGAGTCATTACGCCACCACAAGGATTTAGAGCGCATTGGGAATTGGGCATTCCAGATTGGGGAGAAAAAGGGGAGAAAACAATTTTTAACTTGAATAAAGCACATTAAGCACATTTTTAGGTTAGACCTACCTGACAAAACATTTTTACAGTGTTAGAAATCTGCACACTTCTGTTAGTTTGGAAATTGCATTTGGACCTTTGAACATTTTCTACACACAACCATCAAGCCAAGCCAACTTACTTCTAATATACAGTATTCTAGCATATAAACCTGTACACTACAGTTAGTTTGGAGATTTCACTGGCCATTTGAACACTGACCAGAAAAAAAAAAAAATCCACACATTACTAATCAGCTTTGGTAGAGACAGCTTCAAAGGAAATGTCATGCCAAGAATCCTTGTGAGCAGCAGCTTCTGCATGAATAATGTATGAATTTAATATCTAACCTAGGCACCTATGCTGCCTTCACTTCTTAACCACGTGCTCGGTCCTCAGCGCCCTGGATTATGCACGCTGGATTATTACTGCACGAATGAGGTCTGTGTTTGGGTTACGTGTCACTCAGTGTGTAGACAGATGCTTAACCTGAGTCCCGATGAGAAACTCACATATGCTTAAGTGACACTTATATAAAGGTGAATCTCAGAATCAAGAATGGCCAAGAATTAATCAAATGAATATTTTTGATTTTTTCCCATTTACTGACAGTGGGGATAAAAAGCCTGAGTTCACATGTAAAAATGCTTCTGTTTTGCATTTTTCTAATTAAAAAAATTTTATTGAATTTTTTTTATTAAAAGTTTTTTTGAAAAATGAAAAATGTACCTGAATGTCCTAGTATTTGGTACTTGCCAATTTTGGCACACAATCTTGTGTGCTTCAATGTAAGCAAGGAAATCTGACCTTTCATAAAAAGGAATTAGCATGGCAAATGTCATAAATATGCTTATTTGACTAGTAACCCAGAAATAGTGCAGTATCTAAAACATTTTACTTCATAATGTTTCTTTTCATTTTTCAAAATACTTTGTTTACTTTGAAAAATGTGGAACAATTCAGTTTTGATTAATACTGTAATAAATGTTTTGTCAGGCAGGGTGCGAATTACGTAGGGTTTGACCCCCCTAATCAAGGCTTGACCCCCCTGTAAAGTGTATAATTAAATCTGACCCCCCTGAAGGTCAGTGTGTTATTGGGACCCTGTTGTCAGATAACTAAAAAAATAATAATTGCTAATCAAAATTTTCTGGTATTATTAGGCAAAAAATGTTATCATGGCTAAATAAACCAGGTGCATTAGGCCATACAAAAAAATAAGAGGGAAAAAAAATTACTTAAAAAAATAAATTAAAAAAATTGTGGGTTAGATCAATAGACCAATCCTCTTGTTTACAAAAATTCCAGCGCATGCGCAGTAAGTGGTTGCTTAAAGCCCATAGACTGTTGTGTTAGATTTGACAGATTAGACGATTAAACAAAAGTATGACACAAAACCATCATAAAAATAGACATTCTTAGCTATACAATTATTTTAATGATATGACTTAATAACAAACATGTAATAATGTTCGCTATAAATGTTTCTGCAAAGCCGTGCGTTGAAATGATCTCCTCAGTCCAGTCAGCACTGTTGATGGCTTGAAGCCACAACCGTCGACAAGAGCCCTCCAAATCATTTTTCAACAAAATTCTTTTTTTTTTTACATAAGCGGTGACATTGCTAAAGGATTGGTCTATAGGAATAGATCCTTGAGATAACAACTGCAGGCACATATCTCAGAGTACACTGAAAATTTTTTAAACATTACACTGAAAAATATTATCTACACACAAGTGAAGCATAGCCGCGGGAATAAGAGGAAGGGAACGAGTGCAATCGATAGACCCCTCAATCACAATGATGAAATCAACCTTTATATTAATTTTTATTTATTATTGTAAGTAGTATTAAAGGAAATATTAAGAGTGGAAACAGACAAAATGCAGAATTGAACCGGTGTCGCTAGGACGACATTACACATTCGCACCATCTTTACACATTAGCAGACTAGCCAAGTGCAAATTTGCCACTCATTATTTTCACTTGCAATTGAGCTTGTGATTCACCGCAAATGTTTGTAAGAAGTCTGCAGCTCTTCACCGGTAGTGGTGAACATACAGTAAACATTTGGCAACCAACAATGGATAATTTGCCGCACGTTTGCCCCAAAGCTCATTTGCATGTGAAAATGACCAGTGGTGAATTTGCAGCAAGTTTGTGGTAGTGTTGGGTTAGAGTCCACCTTAGTTGAGTTTGAATTAAGTCTGAGTCTTTAAACAAATGAGTCTGAATTGAGTCTGAGTCCAAAAGGGGCTGAGTCAGGCTCAAGACTGAGTCCATAACAGTCCGAGTCCGAGTCGAGTCCGAGTCCGAATTAATCTGTTCATGAATCTGAATTAAAATCGTAACCGTAAACTCAACATCAATATTTTAAGCTTATTTTCAACTTCATAACTAAGAAAAACAGTTTGTCAGTATAAATTTAACAAAAACACCTCTGTAGCCTTTCTTATATATATTTTATGATTAATATCCTGCTGAACAAATTTCAAAGTGGTTTCAGAATGAAAGCATATGCTTTAGGTGTATGAAGACAAAACTGTCCTTCAACACACTTCTTATTGTGTTCTGTTGACATTTTAATTATTTGTTGCTTTTTCCACTCTACTCAAACATAGACTAAAGAAAGTGAAAGCTGCATTAGTCAATACAACCAGAGTTATTATTATTTCGAATTTTAATTTCGTTTTTATTTCTACATCATTTTCAATTTGTCACTTCAATTTAATTTAGTTTTATTTAAAATTATCCCTATCTAAAGAAATAATAGTCTATACTGAGATTTTTTCTGAATATTTTTTCTCTATCTGCTGACTGATTTGGGAAAATACATACTGTACAAATGAGTCAACACAGTAGTAATTAGCACTCGCTGAGAAGTTCCGTCTCATGATTTGACTACAAATGCTACATCCAAAAACATACTTGATATTTGCTTGAGCAGCAGCTGCGTTGGTCTGCAATCAGTCTGAAACCTTTAAATACCAACCAAAGAAAATTTCATTTTATTTCAACCGCAAAAACATGGAGAATAATAATTTTGAGTCATAAATTTAACAGAATTGTCCTTCAAAAGTGTCAGAGATATAGGCTAAAAAAGACGTGCATAAGTTACCCAGTGGTTTACAGTAAAAATAAAATAAAATAAACATTTAAAATAAAAACCATAACCAACTAAATTCAACTCATAACATGAAGTTTAGCTTCATACACAAACTCTGTCATCGAATAATACATTTATTTTATAGTCTATAATTAAATTATAAACAAAACATTTCACTGCCCTAAATATCCTAATATTTCATTATGCATGGTTGAATGTTGTGAATGGCGAACAAATGCTGTAAAAGACTGTATTTTAAGCAGCCCGTCAAGGCTTTTAAAAAATAGTTGATCAACAATAAATAGGTGCTGTTTATCTGTTTAGAGTTGCCGTCTGCTTTAGCAATAACGTTTTTCAACAAAAATGTTTTAATCGTGCCAGCCACCTCGGTAGTCAATGTTATACAGTAGTCTCTGTAGTAACATTAAAGTGTATTGGTTGACTGATGAGTGTGTCTGTGCACGTGCGTATGTGTGTGTGTGTGTGTGTGTGTGTTTGCTTAAACACAGTGAAACAACTCTGGCTATGTCAACGACTTCAGGGGCTAATACAGCTGCATGCAGACAAAGATGTGTTCATTAATTTCTGTTTTGTTATTTATTTATTTATCATTACATCACAAATGTCATGGACTCGGCTGGACTCGGAAAAAAATCCCAAGTCCCAAAGGCTCGAGTCCGAGTCAAGTCCGAGTAAAAATGCATCTGTGTCCGTGACAAGTCCAAGTCCATTAAAATTGGACTCGTGTCTCAGACTCGAGTCCGAGTCCAAACTAGAGTACCCCAACTCTAGTTTGTGGCAAATTTGCCATGAACTCTCGATTTTTGTAAGGGTATGTGGCAAATGCTATTTACACCTGGGTGCAAATAGTCACTCAGAAAATATTATTTAACATCACTAAATCATCCTGAATTCATTAAGTTACACCAACCAAACAGATCAGGTAGAAATAGCTCCTTATAGTAATAATTGCATGATTCCACTTTTAACAGTATTTATTTATCGTGAATTTATCAGAATATTTAGGCTTGTGCTCCCTCTTATGGCAGAAAATGATGGCATTTCAGAATGATTTGTTTTGCATAGAGAAGTGTGAACTGCTGAGAGGAAGTGATATCACTAACTGTATCTGACACATGCTCTTTACACTTGCCACCTCTGTAAGCACACACATAATCCAAATGCTCTGCAGGAAATCATAGTCACTGTGCTTCCATCGAATCACAACAAGTATCACTTTGTTCCATGTTTATGATACCGTGCCATGGCACATACAAGAACAGAACCAAGAGAGTAGGAACAATCTCATTTGGTGGTGGTTGCACTTTATAAAACACATCAGCTTTTATTTTTATATATATATATATATATATATATATATATATATATATTTATATATATACCCAGTAATGCTTTGTGATTTGCTTAAATGCAGAAACTGTTACAGTATATATGCACAAGCCATAATATAGAGGATTGCCACTCATCGCTTGCAAGTTACTGTACCAAAGCAAATTTGACAGAGGTTTCTGCTTGGTCTTGTTATTTCATGCAGCTGGCTACAATAGTTTTCTTTACACTACAGCAGAGACAATTTAGCCCAAGATGGACCACTGGTATTAAAATCAATGGGAGAAATTGGAGAGCCAATTATATGGCAGATGTAGAAAAAAAGTCCTGCCATACAGGTAAAAGAGACAATCACCTTTTAGATTCATACATCGCATGTCAGTTAACTCGAGAATGTGCATATGCATTAGATGGACTGGGCTGAAAAATAGAATTTTTTAGCATGATCTGAGCTGATGAAGCACAATATAAAATATAATTTGCTGTCAGATTTTACTGCTGATTTGAAATATGTTCTTTGATAATAATCTTGACCCACTGTGTTTGAGATTTCTGTCTTTCCCCATTCAAGTAGATACTGTAGAAGCTGTACTTTTATGTCGCTCTTATCCATAGAAAATAGTTGCCCAGGAGCAATCCCAATATGGCGGCCAATTGGACTGACTTGGCTTGAAACGGACTCTGACAATGGTTAGGCAAAAGTCAAAGTAAAAAAGCTTGAAAACCACTGTCTTAAAGGAATATTCTGGGTTCAATACAACTTAAACTCAATCGGCAGCATTTGTGGCATAATGTTGATTACCACAAAAAATCATTTTGACTTGCCCATCCTTTTGTGTAAAAATAAAAAGCAAAAATCTGGGTTACAAAAATGAGGTACTAACAATGGAACTGAATGGGAGACAATTTTTTAACATTAAAATACTCACTTTTTCAAAAGTATAGCCACAAGATATAAGAGAAAGGTAAGTGTAAGACAAATTCATTTTACAGCTTAACTTAATTCAATATATACAGTATTCTCTATAAACAAGTCTTGTTTTAAGAATGTTTTTATTTAACTGGTTTTTACAGTAAACATTAAAAAAAAAAGATTTACAGATAAAAAAAAATAAATAAAATAAATTAGGCAGTGTGGTGGTGGAACATGACTCTCCAGTTATAGTGGTTGCTATGCCTTGTAAAAAACGTTAGAGAAAGAAGCAGTCTCTGTCTGGCAATGTGAGGTGGTCCACACAAATGATCTTCATTTTGCATTAGTGATGTAACCTTACACAGTGCCCAGCAGTGTGGCGCTACTGAGAAGCTGAGTAATTATGTAAGACCTACAGTGTGGTTGAGTGTGGGGCTCTGGAGAGCTTTATTTTAGGATATGATGACAGGAATTTGCATGGCTGCTAAGGCAGTGAGCAGAGCTAAAAAGGGCGGAGAGAATCTGATGAGGTTCACTGCAGGGATCGTGAGAGTGTTTGCTATGAAATATTCAACAATGAATCATGAGTGATGGTGAGACCTCCACCCACTTCTACATCGTCCCTCCCAGCCAGCTAAAGTTGAACACTAAAGGAGTGTGTGAGCAAAATGAAGCACAGCTGTCTGCGCTTGATTGGACCCACCTGAAGCCTATTGCTCCTTGTCAGCGTTACCCTACATTTTTTATCACAGCACTCCTAAAGGAAGAGAGATGTATGCACTGCGCATGGTCTGTGCTTCTCTTGTTTTAAAAGAAAATGATGACAAAGCTGCACTGGCTCCAAAAACACTGTAAAATGTGTTTTGACAGGCAACCTAAAAATGTGCTCCTTGTGGTAACACCTGGTAACATAAAACTGGTTTTATTCAAGTCAGAAATATTATTTTACATGTCTGAATCAACCAAAATACATTAGCTTACATCCAAAAAACATTTTTTTTTGTAGGGGTTAGATAGAAAAATAAATAGCAAGTAGAAACAGCTCTGAGGTAAAAAAAAAAAAAAAAAAAAAGCAGAGGCTATTTGCACTAAGTGTAAAAAGCAACAAAAAGCATCTTCTTTGTACTAACTGCAAATAGTGTTAGATGCTATTTGCACTCTAGTGCAAATAGTGGAAGATACTATTACTAGGGTTGTGCAGTAAAGCCATTATCTGTATCTGTTCATATGACAAAATTATCTGTATCAGTCTCTATAAAATTAAAATTAAAATAAATAAAAAATTCTTACCAGATGAAGCTGAATTTGTAGGTTAACTGTGGAATATGTTAACTTTGGTTTCTCCTGGTATTTCTGATATTAATATAGGGTCAAACAAAATGTGAAATGTGAAGCACACATTTTGCAGTGAATAATAAATACAAATTCAAATATTAAAAGAAATTAAAATAAATTGATATATCCAACAAACAGGTGAAAGTCCAGTATGTCTATCAGGAATTTTTACGATAGGACACCATTATTTAGTTTCCGAATAGATGAATATTAATTTAAACCTTTATAGAGCATTAAAAAAAAATTTGGAATAAAGTCTTAACCAAATAATTACCTTAATCGCTTATGTGGATATAAATGTGGTCAACTTTAAGAGACAGATAGACGAGCTCCGACGTTAAATCACTTCAGGTCAGGAATTTAACATCACGCTCAGGTTTAGGCTATAATTAAATACATGGGAATCACGTGTGAATTGTGTGATACAATAACATAGAAATGTCAAGAAGTGGAATGTGTATATGATGTAGTATCCTAATTAATGTTACACTTGACAAGCTCCAGACGTGCACAATTAACAAAGACCCCAAACTGAGTTGAGATCGCGCCCATCCTGTCTGAAAGGTATTTCATTCATAAGGTTTACACTTTAGAAATATTGGCTTTACAAATTCATAAATTTGTTGTAATTTTGGATATGTTTATTTAAAATGTCGCTTTATCCTTGTGCTTCTTGGATAATCAGTCAAACGAATATTTTTTCTATTATTACGATGAATCCGTTATTAGTTTTGAAGTCTTTCTTGCCTTTCCGAATAAGGTATTCAGCTTTGGGTACATCCCAAACTATTACACCTCTGTTTAAATACTAACATACGGTATAGGGGCATCACTGCAGCATTTTTATTGTGTTTATTTGGAGTCCCACAGACACCCTACATTAACCCCTACCCCTAACCCTAACCATACCTTACACAAATTAACCATGGTTTTACTATAGTAACCATAGTATCACCATGGTATTTTTCTAGTAAAATCATAGTAATCACAAAATTAAACATGGTTACTATTAACTACTTTTAAAAAAAATTACTGTAGTAACACATCAAAACTAAAGTTTCCACCAAAAAATATGGTTACTACAATATTACTATTAATTAACCATTAATGAACCATTAACCAAAATTAACCATGGTTAATTTGATCTGGATCAAATTCTTCTCTCTACTCCCCGACCTTCACTGTGACCAAATCACTGTGAGAGATCGCTTTTATTTATTACTATAAGTCGTAGTATACAAAATATTAAGAGTAGAGACATAGGAAAAAGGATGGCAAGAGGCAGGATTTGAACCCAGATCTCCAGCGTGCAAATACATACAAATACCATCATTACACCCAGAGCTACTACAGCTGCACATGGGGCGCAGTTTGTCGTAAAATCCTGTGTTTCCACCAGACAACTGGAGTGCAAACAGTCACTTAGTTATCCAATCTCTTAATCCACTAAATGTCTAGCCCATTAACCAGTTTAATGTCTCTACCCCATCGTGAAAAATTCAAATATGCCCACCTTCATTTGATCAGCAGATGACCCCAAATAAATATGTCGTGGCTGTCTTGAGTATGGTCTGAGCAGTGGTGGGCAGAGTTAGTGTAAATAGACACTCCAGAAAAAAATTTGCAGGTTACCACATTTTACAGTGTAGTCGGCAAAACTGAAAACAGGGGAACCAATCTGGTAAATGACACATTTTTGCAGGCTTGGTAAAGGATAACTGTGGCCCATTGCCCATCCAGCCTAATCAATGTTGATGGCTTGTTTCTGGGTGGAAAGTCGAGTGAGATCAAAGCGGCAGACGTTCACTGCTGTGTCAGCCAACAGATCTGAGACCTCATGTGTGATGTTCTGGAAACTGCATTTCATTAAAAACATTGAGAGCATGCTGAGTGACTCCAGTCAGGCTTTCTAAGCAACCAATTGCCCCGGTTGTTAGGGTGGATAGAGTCACGTTGGATTAACCTCCTCGTGGTCGCTATAATGTGGTTCTCGCTCTCGGTGGGGCACGTGGTGAATTGTGCATGGATGCCACGGAGAATAGTGTGAGCCTCCACAAGCGCTAGGTCTCCGTGGTAACGCACTCAACAAGCCACGTGATAAAATGCACAGATTGACTGTTTCAGAAGCAGAGGCAACTGAGATTCGTCCTCCGCCACCCGGATTGAGTCACTACGCCAGTACGAGGACTTAGCATGCACTGGGAATTGGGCATGCCAAATTGGGGAGAAAATCCAAAAAATAAAAATAAAAAACACTGAGAGCACAGATGAAATTAAAACAAAGTAAAAAAAAAAAAAAAAAAAAAAAAAAAAAACCTCTCGGAGGCTAAGCATGGAAAGCCCAAAGGTTTCTCAAAAGATATTTGGAATGATCTTGTGTCTTGCTTTAGAAACCATTACATATATTATGAAAACAAACTTAGCAGTATTACATTTTATTCTAGTTTTATTTATCTTTTTTTAATTTTATTTAATGTAAATTGTTTGTATTTAAACTCCTATTTGCGGTCTACTATTTAATATTGTATATTTATGGTCTATTATGTTTGACAAATAAAAAAAAAAATTATAAGGAAAAGCACTATACTTCTCTATTTGTCTTGTGTAAATGTGTGAGAGAGATTGGAAGACAGGGCAAGAAAGAAAAAACTAAAGAGAAACAATATAGAGGTAAGATCTGGAGCTGGGAACGAAAACCTCAGGTCGTCAAGGATTCTCCCCACATAAAGCATTTGATTTTCTTATGGCAGCTGTGACTGGAGCCCCTACAACATTGATCACACTGATCTGAATCTGCAGACACATTGTGATTGCGTTCTGCAGGGTTATCGACTTTGTGTTAAAACCTTGGCCATCACACAAACTCATCGCATATGTCTCCCTCCCTCCCTAATTCACAGTTTCTTTCCATCCTTTTTTCAACAACTCTCGTTTTAGTAATTTCTCCCTGTCCTCACAACACTTAATTTGTCCATTCTTCCCTTCAGACGCAGTTGGAAAAATCAATGACATAATTACCAGTAAGTAGATACATCTTTTTCTCATATTTTAATGCAAGTAACATTAAAGTGGAAAGGCCATGCAATGTGCAATGCATTTCATTTTGAAGCACAGCCCTATAGGAAACAAAAATCACAAATGTGATCTTTTTAATACCTCCGTTGTTTCTTCTGTAATGAGAGCGAATGGGAGACTTTAGCATTTTTCTCCTGAGTAAAAAACATTTATAAATATGTGTATTCAGATTACAAATGGGTACTTAAAGGATTATTCTGGGTTCAATACAAATTAAGCTCAATCGACAGCATTTGTAGCATAATGTTGATTACTGTCACGTATTCCCTGTTTGTGCTTACACTTTTATGTTGAAATTCTTGTTTAGTTCCCTGTTCCTGTTTCCTGTGTTAGTTAATGCCTGTAGCCTCGACCATCCCAGAACCAATGCCTGTAGCCTCGACCGTCCCTGAGCCAATGCCTGTGGCCTCGACTGCTCCCATATCTACGCTCCCCGCTGTCCGGAAAAGGAGAAGGAAAAGGACTCCTTCTCCCCAGTCTCTGCCCATGCTCACAACCACGGAGGTCGTTCCCCAGTCTCTGCCCATGCTCACGATCACAGAGGTCGTTCCCCAGTCTCTGCCCATGCTCACGACCACGGAGGTCGTTCCCCAGTCTCTGCCCATGTTCATGACCACGGAGGTCATTCCCCAGTCTCTGCCAGTGCTCAAGACCATGGAGGTCGTTCCCCAGTCGCTTCCAGTGCTCACAACCTCAGAGGTTGATCCGCAGTCTCTACCTGTGCTCTCGATCACGGGAGTCAGTTCCCATTCATCCATGGCTCTTAGTCTCAAGCCTTCCACGGCTCTTAGTCCCGAGCCTTCCTCGGCCTCATCCCTCGAGCCTCCCACGGCTCCGCCTTCCACGGCCTCGCTCCTCGAGCCTCCCACGGCTCCGCCTTCCATGGCTTCGCCCCTTGAGCCTCCCACGGCTCTGCCTTCCATGGCTTCGCCCCTCGAGCCTCCCATGGCTCCACCTTCCATGGCTTCGCCCCTCGAGCCTCCCACGGTCTCGCATTCCATGGCTCCACCCCTCAAGCCTCTCCTGGCTCTGCCTGCCTTCGTCGAGCCTCTCCTGGCTCCGCCCTCAGAGTCTTCCACGGCTCCGCCCTCAGAGCCTCCAATGGTTCCACCTGCTCTTCCAGAGACTCCCCTTACAGCAGCTCTGCCCACGCCTCCTCCAGCGGCTCTGCCACCTAACCTAGTCCCTGCCCTGTGGCTGCCTCCCAGGCCTCCTGGCCCAGTCCCTGCCTTGTGGCTGCCTCCCAGGCCTCCTGACACTGTCTCAGCCCTGTGGCCGCCTACCCTTTTTTGGTGGGGGGGGGGGGACAAGTCAAAACAACCTTTTGTGGCTAATTTCAGAAACACTCAAAGCATGTGCATTTCACAGTTCTGGAAGCTGAATTATATATACATCTTTTTTTTGTCTATATCCATAGCACATAATGCGTATGTGTCCTGGTTCTATCAACAGCTCTGTGACTAAGCAATCACACGCCTTATGCAAAAGCACACAAAGACAAACTTCAGTCTATAGCAGGATAGAAGACATATATTCCTATGCTGCTAGACAGCTGCATTACCTAAAACCCAACTTCAGTGAGTACCCATATGTGGCACAGCATCCCCTAAAGCACTGGGACCCATCTTGAGAACAGCAGTAAAATTTTGCATGGAAAACATGACTCAATGGAGTATTCTATCAGTCCTTTCCAAGCTCTTGTGTTTAAGCAATATTAATAATTATTTTTCCTTTATTCTGTAGTCTCTGGTGCAGATTCACTGAAGAAATTTACACAGCAGGACTTTGCGCGCAGTACTTCAGTGCAAAATCCTGTGTCTTGTTCACTAACAACCTGCAATGCAATTTAGCCAGGTGCTAAATGCTCAAAAATAGTGCTGCACTAAAACATTGTCAATCTAAAAGAGATGTTTGTTTGCATTCTAGAGATCATGGCACCAATAATTTATCAACTGATGATCCAATGATTTAGAATAGCGTTATAAATGGGCATATACACAGACATTTAGTGTAGTTGAATGCACAGAGAATGTGTGCAAAGACATTACACATTCAGTTAGCGCAATTTATTCTTAGTGATTTCCTCTCTATCTTTCCATGTTAGGGGCAAGTTCTGTCTATCTTATTCAATCCCTCAGTAGGGGGTTTGTTCCTGCTGTACACCACACTGGGTGATGTAGTACTGAAATAGAGAAGGTTGTGGTTGTTGCACACTGAACATTGTTCCCTCGGGCATCGCAAAGAGAAACATTAAGAGCCACACTCCTTCATTCACTTTATGTTTGCGTCAAACTCAACACCATGTGTCAAACCAATGGAACCCCTGAAAAGGACCATTTTGCAGAAAGATCACATGTTTTCATGCAGGATGTTTGGAATCGGAATTAAGTAAATGTAGAGTTCTGGCAAACTTGCCACAAATTTGCCACTCCTTAATTTCTCATGCAAATGAGCTTGCTATTCACCGCAAATGTTTGCCAGAAGTTTGCAGCTCTTCACCGGTAGTAGTGAACATGCAGCAAACCTTTGGCAATAATGAAGAGTTTGTCGTAAAGCTCATTTTCATGTGAAAATAATAAGTTTGCAGAAAGTTTGCCAGAACTCTACATTTGTTTAAGGGTGCTTTTAACAAGCAATTATAAATTGGAGTTTTGTGGCTTTTTCTCCATGTCTATTAGCTTTGAGGCCATCTTACCTATTTGATACATGTAGTGTACTTCTAAACTCTAACTATATACCCCTAATGCCGCAGTTACGCTACACTTTGCGCTCCATTTACTCCCATTAAAAAGCATCAGAACACAGGAGGCTGTATCTACTGTATTTTCTGGAAATAAAGTCGCGCCTGAATATAAGTTGCACCTGGCCAAAATTGCATTGTTAATAGAAAAAAAAAAAAACACAGATAAGTCACATCTCTGCATAAGTCACATTGACAGAGGTTGTATGCGGCAAGTTTTAGAAACAGGGAGCAGCAGCCCGACTTCCCTTCAGCCTAAACATGCCAGATGCACACAGTGAAGACTATTTCAGGATCTCTGCATAGTATCACACAGTATTTGGCCTTGTTTTAATCGAGAACACCTGCTTTAAGTAAAAGTTTTTCATATTCTAATTGTTTCATGCAAAAAATGCGACAAATAAGCCACATAGATTTAAAAAATATGTAACTCTATGCTGTACACAAATAAACAGTTTTTAGTACGTGAGTAAAACAATATGCCTGTTGTATTATATTCATCCATTACTGTTAGCCACTGTCTTTCTGTGGATATTTCTGATATTTGCAACCCTCTTTGCTATGTACTAATTATCCGGTTCACTGACTGAATGCTTTTTACTGCGAATGTGATGAAACGTTATTTTTTGAGCATGTGAGAGAGTTGCGTTTGACAGCATTCTAGAGTTGTTAGAACAATAATGTAATGATGGGACAGAATATTTAAACTGGTTGCACAAAGTAATTTGTAAAGGCTACATTTTAAAATGCTACTAGTGTCTCTGACTCGGTTTATACTTGGTATTAAGTTGCATTTTGGGTGATCCGATCACATGTGGTCAGCACTAAATACAGGTCTAAATGGGGTCAAAAACGTTTTGTGTAGGAAGGCAGACAAAAACGCATGCGAGGTGTAAACACTATGGATGAATGCATCCCAGACAGCAGCGAAGCACCACCCATCACCTGTCAATCAACCACTGCGCTAAAACAGGGGTTTAAATTTTGCCAGTTACAAGTAGCTTTAAAAGTAAAAAAACGTCCGATCTTAAAAATAAAAAAAAACGGATACATACACAAGCATGAAAACTTCATGGATCTTTTTCAGTGTGTCTGATATAAACATCCATGGACACTTATGAGAAGCACACACATATGAAGCTCCTTTATTACATGTAATCCACTAACATGATGGAGAATTTTGCTCGAAATGTTGCGTTTGTGCTTAGATTAAATTTCAGATGCATAGGGGAGAAACAATGCATAATTTTACGCATAGAGTGCCTGATGTATGTCGTCATGAAACAGAGACCCTCCCCTTGAAATCGAAACACAAGTGGTCACAGGAGATGCATTTAAGCGACCAGGTGTAAACAGCAATGTCTCGCCTGACCACATGTGATCGGATCACCCGAGACGCATCTTAATACCAGGTGTAAACGGTTGAAAAAACAGTTTTCATCTGTTTGTGTGTAAGCATACTGTATGCGATTTGGCGTGTTTGACCTGCTGACATCAATTACGTATAAACTGTGTAAATAAGTTGCTTCGGACTATAAGGACCTTTCAGATGATGAAAAAAATGCGACTTATATTTCAGAAAATACAGTAAACATCACATACTGACCACTTGGCTCAAAGCTGCTTGTTTTTATTGTTGCAGGAATGTTAGTAGATGTATATTTTAACATTCTGAATATAATCGTATTTGTTATTTGGTATTTATTATTTATTAAATCTAGAAGCCCTCGAGCATGATATCATATCCTGTCTGTTGCATTGTCCGAAACAATTTTGCATGCTCAAAGCCAAGTGTGACCGCAGCTTGAATTGAACTTTCTGCTAATTAACTTTGGCAGATACATAAATTAAAAATTTGCAGTCTTTCTCTTCTGGGAGAATGAACCAAAAATATTGAAGACTCGTATTGCATTTAAATGTGTATCCAAATTTTTGTCCAGTCAAATGCTCTGTAGGATGAGAATGTCACCTCCCTCTAATCATGATTCAAGGCTGTGAAGTATAAACTAATGGCTACTGGTTATTTAAAACAAAGGCAAGAACCCTACAAATGAGGCCCAACTTCCAGATTCCACATGAAATACATCAGCACAGAAAGGAATACTTGGCTCGTCCAGCCATTTCACAATTTATTCAACTGCAAGTGAAAAGATCGGGTCACCTTTAGAACCTCAAACACAAAAAATTAGCTCATATAAGCTCAATTGATTTCGGAGAGGAGTACTTTAGCTACGTAATAATGGAATGTCCTTTTTTTAAGGTCACGGTGAGGGAAAACCACAATTGACAGAGGAAATACCACTGTGCAAAGAACACGTCAGTAAAAGACAGAATTCATTAGGACTACAACCCCCCATCCAATCTCCAGAGCTTATGGCCCAGTTGCTTCAGCAGCTCCCTGTTCAACAGAGCCTCAGTCTGCCATCTAAAACACAGCAGCGTGACAAGCTTCTAGAAATATCTCCTCACCAGGGAAATGTCTCTGCCTGTCAACCTGAGAAACCAATGTTCCCCCCAAGCCCAGATACATTCTTGAAATAGTCTGCCTTTTTTGTTCAGAGAAAGAAAAAGACATTTCTGTGATTTTGCTTGGCATGAAAGCTTAGCCCTGTGCAAACACCATGGGCATGGGCATGGGCTACGGTGTGCAGCAACATGAAGAAGAATTAAAACAATTATAATAACTTGGAATTGACCCTAAAGACTGGGATGATTCCATTTTCTGCCATTTGTATTTCTGCTCTCTTCTTGATTGTGCCATAAATATCCCCCACGTTATGCTTTCTAGACTGCTACAGTGGCCCCTAAAAGAAATTGAGCACTTAAGCCATTATTAAAAATGTATGAATGTCACTGCATTAGATAAGATATCTAGAAAAAAATAGCATAACATAACAAGAAAGATATTACAGGCACACTTTTCAAGTAAAACATTTCACAAAAAGAAGTTGGGCTTTAAATGATATACAATAGCTATGCTGTTCAAAATAGAGATAAAAGGTAGTTGGACACTTTCTGGCTGTCAAACTTGGTGGAACATGTCCATTGTAAACGTGATGAACTACACCTGTGGTTACTCTGCAAAGAAACCTGTTTGAATTTGAGAGGAACAGTCTTCAAATTCAAATAGCCTCTAAATTGACCTTGGAACCAGTTTGATGTTATTGCAAAATTGTCTCAGAAAAGTGAAGTGACAAGGTCTAGCATCCTTTGTTTGCAGATGCAACTTGGTTTGATATTGAGTTATGTAATGCAATGACATTCATACATTCTAAGTGTGGCTTTAAGTGTGAGTTCACCCAAAAATAGAAATTCTCTCATAATTTGCTCACCCTCATGCCATCCCAGGTGTGTATGACTTTCTTTCTTCAGCAGAACACATTTGAAGAAAAAGAGAAAAATATCTTAGCTCAGTAGGTTGTTAAAATGCAAGTGGATGGTGATCAGACCTTTGAAGCTCCAAAAATCACACACAGTCAGCATAAACATCATTCATACAACTCCAGTGGTTAAATTAATGTCTTCTAAAGCAACACGATCGCTTTTGGTGTGTAAAAAAATCTATATTTAAGTACTTTTTAACAATAAATCATCGCTTCCGATCAGCAGCAGTATGCACGTTCACGTCACAAGAGGGCTGAGTTCACACGGTCTCTCGTGTGACGTATCCATAGTCATAGACATCTGGGATGGCATGAGGGTGAGTAAATGATAAGACAATTTTCATTTTGGGGTGAAATATCCCTTTAAGTGTCCAAATACTTTTTGTGCCACTGTATATGTGGATTCTACCGTACATCCGCATATCCTGTGCGCGTTCCAATACCAGCACATATTTTCACATTCTGCCCTACAAAAATTAGGCCAATTCATGATGGCCTCTAGACACCAGATTGAAATTAAATTGATGGGCTGGGAGTGGACATAAGCACTCTTGTGTGTGTATTTCAAGGGAAAATTTGTGGGGGTAGAAGTGTGCACCTAGAGCGATGACATTTTAAAGGCTGAAACCAAGCTCAGCTGAGGCAGACACCTGCACCTCCTCATCCGAGGGGCTCATCACCGGACCGTGATTACGTCGTGTTAGCCTGGTTCGCCACTGACGTGACTAGGCTGCCAATGGAGCTTGTTGTCCTATCACGCTATCGAAGCTCATCTGTGGCACACTGGTGCCAAGGACTCTCAATGTGAGATGCGCCATCAGGCTCCCACTCTAGCGCACATCTGTCTGTACACGCTGTTTGTTTTAGACAGTCTGGAATTAAAGGACACTTGCATGACATTGAATACAATAGGACAAATTCACCAAATAGTCATGCCACTTTTGTGTGGCATTTCAGTGCAAAAACTAGCATCTTATTAACTAATCACCCACAATCCAGTCTAACCAGGTGTCATTTTTGCAATTACTTCAAAAGGTAATTTTTTACAGATTTATGAATATTTAGTACGTTTACACGGTGCCTCCATGACATTAACTATGGATATGTTTCACTAACTTTGACAACCTGAAAGTGTCCTAATACTTTGTTACAACTTTGAAGAGTATATTTCTTGTTTTATATTTTAAAATTCAACAAACTTCTTTTTGTGTAATGTTTTGCTTGAAAAGTGTGCTTGTGCTATCTCTCTGTAAATTAAATCCCACTTGGTTAAATGTAAACAATTTAAATGAAGTCACAGTCATTCTTTTACACGTCTCCTTTCTATTTAAATTTGGCTTCTTATGGATTGTGCCTTATTTGAAACAACAGTGCTATTTGCCTGATGCAATTAATTTTGCGTTTTCACCGCTTGTAAAAGCAGACGGTAAACTGAATTTTACTGCAAAGAGACATTCATGTACATTTTCTAGCAATCATGGGCAGCAGTAATTCATCAAACAATGATCAAATTATGGAATATAGTCTCAGTAAAAAGCATCCAGATATAGCACTCAGAACTGACCAAATCAGGTGCTAAAACAATGCAGACAGCATGTCCAAATAAACAGCGCTATAAGACATGTCCTGGTTGAAGATCGAAAACATGGCCACCTCAACCCAACCTGGCAGGATGTTTCTGTGTTGGAATCCATTAATGCAGCAATGAAGCCAGTGGCTGATTTCACAGATGTCCTTTCAGGGGGAAAATATGTCACTGTGTCCTCAGTAAAGCCTGTGTTGGAACTTCTTAACCCTCAGGGGTCGACGGACACGTCGGCGCGTCCTGATGGATTTTTTCCTCATAACAGCGGAAACAACTTAAAATACTCCATCACTTTTGGGCATACGGATAAGTGTAAGACATCATTAGAAACTATAAAGTGTCTACTTTTATTTGTGTACACTCAGAATAACAACAAAATCTTGTGCTTTTGTAAAATAATGAAAATAAACAGGGTGCGCTTTCAGCCATCTCTGTCTCCACGAGCAATTTCTGAAACACGTCACAAAAATGAACTGAAACTCAGTGAATACTTATCAAGACAAACATGAAACATACACTATATTGCCAAAAGTATTCGCTCATCTGCCTTTAGACGCATATGAACTTAAGTGACATCCCACTCTTAATCCATAGGGTTTAATATGACGTCGGCCCACCCTTTGCAGCTATAACAGCTTCAAATCTTCTGGGAAGGCTTTCCACAAGGTTTAGGAGTGTGTTTATGAGAATTTTTGACCATTCTTCCAGAAGCGCATTTGTGAGGTCAGACACTGATGTTGGACGAGAAGGCCTGGCTCGCAGTCTTCGCTCTAATTCATCCCAAAGGTGCTCTATCGGGTTGAGGTCAGGACTCTGTGCAGGCCAGTCAAGTTCTTCCACACCAAACTCGCTCATCCATGTCTTTATGGACCTTGCTTTGTGCACTGGTGCGCAGTCATGTTGGAACAGGAAGGGGCCATCCCCAAACTGTTCCCACAAAGTTGGGAGCATAGAATTGTCCAAAATCTCTTGGTATGCTGAAGCATTCAGAGTTCTTTTCACTGGAACTAAGGGGCCAAGCCCAGCTCCTGAAAAACAACCCCACACCATAATCCCCCCTCCACCAAACTTCACAGTTGGCACAATGCAGTCAGACAAGTACCGTTCTCCTGGCAACCGCCAAACCCAGACTCGTCCATCAGATTGCCAGATGGGGAAGCGTGATTCGTCACTCCAGAGAACGTGTCTCCACTGCTCTAGAGTCCAGTGGTGGCGTGCTTTACACCACTGCATCCGACGCTTTGCATTGCACTTGGTGATGTATGGCTTGGATGCAGCTGCTCGGCCATGGAAACCCATTCCATGAAGCTCTCAACGCACTGTTCTTGAGCTAATCTGAAGGCCACATGAACTTTGGAGGTCTGTAGCGATTGACTCTACAGAAAGTTGGCGACCTCTGCGCACTATGCGCCTCAGCATCCGCTGACCCCGCTCTGTCATTTTACGTGGCCTACCACTTCGTGGCTGAGTTGCTGTCATTCCCAATCGCTTCCACTTTGTTATAATACCACTGACAGTTGACTGTGGAATATTTAGTAGCAAGGAAATTTCACGACTGGACTTGTTGCACAGGTGGCATCCTATCACAGTACCACGCTGGAATTCACTGAGCTCCTGAGAGCGGCCCATTCTTTCACAAATGTTTGTAGAAGCAGTCTGCATGCCTAGATGCTTCATTTTATACACCTGTGGCCATGGAAGTGATTGGAACACCTGAATTCAATTATTTGGATGGGTGAGCGAATACTTTTGGCAATATAGTGTATGTCTAAAGAAAGCTTAAAATGTCTACTTTTAAATAAATCAATTCAAATTTAAAACAAATATTCTCCTACAATGTAATCTGTATGAAACAAAGCGATGTACAGTTTCTCCTGGCTCAGCTAATTATCGCTAATGTGATCACACCCACCAGCAGAGCACGCTATTCATACGATAATGTGCTGAGACGATCTATGCAAATGGTAAACGCCCCCAACAATGCCTTAGAAAACATCAAGTTCATTCACTTTTCTGCGCATTTGGAAGATGGCACGTTACACAGGTGAGGAAGCTCCTGGATAGTGACGAAGAGTTCACATTTTCCTCAGAAGAAGAGCGGGAATCCAACGATGCACGTTTGAAGAGCGACTTGATCTAGCCGAGGATACAATTTCGGATGAGTAAGTCTTTACTTACATTAGTTGACATGCTATTTTACATATACATGTACATATTTTACTAGTTGGACTATTTCCAGACTTGCCAGCCAGTATTCAGAGTACTGAAATTTGAAATATGTCCTAATAGGCAAGTTTTAGTTACATTTAAATGTTGTTTCGGCAGGTATTTAAATTGTATGCTGTATGATATAAATATGATATGTAATATGATATAAAAATAATAAACTAGTGTTTATGCTGCCTCATTATCATCAAAGAAGCTTGTGCTTGCAAATATCTGTTCGGGTGTAAATGTGTAAAATGTGCTGTAAATATGCCCATATTAGAAAATCAGCATATTAGAATGATTTCTGAAGGATCATGTGACACTGAAGACTGCAGTAATGATGCTGAAAATTCAGCTTTGATCACAGGAATAAATTGCATTTGACAATATATTCAAATAGAAAACAGTTATTTTAAATAGTAAAAATATTTCACAATATCACTGTTTTTGCTGTATTTTGGATCAAATAAATGCAGCTTTGGTGAGCAGAAGAGACTTCTTTTAAAAACACTAAAAAATCTTACAGATCTAAAACGTTTAAACGGTAGTATAGGTCTAAAGTTTTTAAGTAAAGTCTTTATGTAAAGAAAATGTATAGTCGGATTACTTATTTTAACTTAAACTTGATTTTGTGAATAAGCTACAAACAATACATTCAATCATTAAGTCTCCACACATTCATTCTCTCTCAGGGGAGGGGTCTTTGTCTCCTCAGGTGTGAATGATTCATGATTATCCACGCCTCCTCGCATATGACCTTTCTAAAACTAAAAGTGTCTTACAAAAGTTAAATGACTATATTGTTTTGTATGAATGAGTGATCAGGATGGTTTTCACTTCATTTTGTAGCAAAAACTCTAGGCTACAAGATCCAGTTCTCAAAAGTCTTGTGAACAAATATTTAGTATGTGTTATATGGCCTTATTTCAGTGACTTAAAATGTTTAGTTTTTTCAAAAACCACGCATAAACATTATTTTCTCAAAAATACAAACATGTACATATATGTTGTTCACATATTATTGTAAAACACCCTCAGACCCCAGAGGGTTAAAGGTGAACTTTTATCACCAGACCCCAACGACACTGCACTGACAGCAAACATAAAGGAAAACACGTGCAGGGTATTGACAAAGAAATACAGTCAATCTGAAATCCAAAACCTCCTGACAAAGTCCACCATCTTGGATCTAAAGTATCGTGGTACCATGGAGGATGCAGAGGTCTTGGGTGATGTCAAAGAAAAGCTCTTGCAAGAGCTACTAGTCAGGAAAGAGGAAGAAGTGGAGAAAATGCCAGTGGTGAGAGCTGCGGTAAAGCTGCAGGGGGAAATGAAGGATCATCTGAACCTCCAGCACCCAAGAAGAAGAGGCTGAGTGACCTTCACCAGAACAGAAGAACCCAAGTCACAAGTCACCAGGCTCAGGCTGGATCGGTACCAAAAAGAGTGCAGGCTGATGCAGAGCTGACCAAGTTTCTCCAGGAAGAAGCACTTGATGCATCATCTGATCCCTTGATGTGGTGGCATGATAATCATAGAAGATTTAATCTAATAGCCAAGTTAGCACAAAAATACATGTACATTTGTGCAACATGCACTAGCTCAGAGAGAATGTTCAGCACAGCTGGTAACATTGTTACCCCAGAGAGATCCTGCCTTAAGCCCCACAAGGTAAACATGTTGGTGTTCCTTGCTCGGAATATGCCTAACAATTAAAAATACATTTGGCAGCAGATATGGCCTGTTGAGGCATCTGTGCCTTTGTTCAAATGGACAACTGACTGTTGTATTAAGTAGAGTTTGTGTTTTTCAGCAATTGTGTGCACCCCACTTTACTGAGAAAAGAAGGCCAGGAAAGAATCTGTAGATGGAAAATCTCCACATAACACAAGTGCATTTTTGTTATGTACAGAGTCACTTTAAAAGTCTAAACTGACTTTATGTCAAACATGTTACTTTGTTTTGTTCTAATTGTTATTACTTTGCACTTTTTTTGTTAATAAAGGTTTATTTATGTTTTATTTATTTAGGATATTTAATTTTTTTGACATTCCAATGTCTAAATTAAAAGTTATTTGTTCTTTGAAAGGGTGTACTTGCATTATTATGCTATTATATTATCATTATATAATCAGTGGCATAAAATGGTCTTGAAGGCAATATGACAATAATATCATTTATCATAATTATTTCTGGGACAATATATCACTCAGCAAAAAGTAGTTATCATGACAGGTCTAGCTGTAAGACTTCTTTGCCTTACTGGACTTGCCCTTTCACGAGACAAGTTACCTGATCTGATTCCATACAAAACTAAATCTCTCTCCACGCATTTGCTGTGGCCTCATTGTCTTTGTGAAGTTTGTTTTGAGCATTATATAAAAAAGTGTACTTTTGGACAACCAAGTTATACATTTTTAACATTAAGATCAGTGATCAAAATGAGCCGGTAAGCACCGGTACACCATTCCGGCAATGATGCGAAAAGTACGTCTCAGTACTTGTAGCTACTGTATTCTTGCATACTGGCAGCCCTTATGAGGTGCGGGTACGATGTCCTGGTCCCACGAAATGCTCAGACAGTGAAACGCCCACAGTCCCCCTTGACCCCAATTCAAGCATTGGTTAAAGGTGCAGTATGTAAGATTCAGAAACCCTTGTTATTAATGACACCTGTGGCCGTTAAGTGAACTGCAGCCAGCTACCTGTTGCTCGTGCTCCCGCTCATGTACACACTCCATAGGGACGCGAGCAAGCGAGCATCCAAAACAATGACGTAAAGTACAAAGAGACTGAACGTGATGCACCAGTATCATGCTGACTGATGAGGTTGCATAATTAAAATTACATAGTTATGATTGTTTTACTACAAACTATTAAATTAAAGTAAAACTACTTATCAGCTAACATAGCATACTGATACACACATACAGCTTCATACTACCAAACTATAACAGACAGTTTACTGTTGCACTGCACTGTTATGTTGCATTATTGTATGTTTTGTATGTCATATGTTGTACTACGATCAAGAAACCAGCATATTTGCTTAAATTTATCCTGTATACCTGACTTTTAGTATAAAGAGAAGATCGTTGAAATTATTTGAAAGTTACGAACAAGGTAGCTTGCAATTCGTCAGCGTTAGCAGGCAAGATCAAGTTAGCTAAAATTACACAGATCAATCCTTATGGCACTATGTTTCACATGCTTTGCAGTTATGTAAGCTTACCTTACCAATTCAATGCCAATTCAGGGTCGGTTTTGATCCCCAAAATCGAACGAAGGTCCCTCCAGCAATCAAATGCCCTGCCGATGTTCACTCTAGTTTTCGCTCGAGCACGATCACGTTCCCGCATAGCCAGATGGGATTCAGTAGATAAATGTTTTTTTGTTTTTTCGGCTTACTCGGAGTTTGTGTAGGATTCAGTGTTGTGCTGGGAGCTGGACGTTTGCTGAAGACAGTAAACTGTCTGGTATAGTTCGGTAGTATGTAGCTGTATGTGTGTATCAGTATGCTATGTTAGCTGATAAGTAGTTTTAGTTTAGTCTCAAAGTTTGTAGTCTCTAAGATAAAGTTACCTAGTGTTGCAGACTGTCTGTTGACGCTGTTGAATAGCAGAAGAGAAGCTATTACTGAGGCAAGGCTCTCAGGAGCATGCATAAACGTCACATCCTTTGGATTTTCCTGGCAAAACCAACCCGCTCCCTTCACATGAAAATCAGTCTACAGTCTTTAAAAGGCAACCTAGGAAGTCCAGGAAGGGCTCATTTTTTAATTTGCGTTACAAGCCGTTCACACATTGGCAAAAATAATGAATGTCTTGTCCAAACCACACCCATGATTAGTTTTAACCAATCATCTATGCTCTTTGGCAAGCTGAGTTCTCCTGGATCAAGCATTTCAGGGATGTGCATGAACAGGAGAAATATCACAAAACTAATACTTTAGCAGAACAAAAAAATCAATGCATTTTGTCATAATTGTTAGGTGAACTAAAAGAAGCCTGTTTGCCCAGTAAGTATAAATTAGCCTTTAGTGTTTGAATGTCCTCTTACATACCTTTACAGTGTCATTGGTGATATACTCTAGGTTCCAGGTTAATATGGGTCTGTATGAGCCCTGTATAGCTTAACATAAGCCAGCTGGGATCTTCTCTGCATTATAACAATCATTCAAACCCTAATTATGGCCCAGATAATCTTCTTTTGCTCATCAATTGTCCAATCGTCCCTTGTTATTTGCTTACAGGGCATGGAGGCCACCAAGCAGTCACCTATAAACATCACTTCCCGTCTCATGCGTATGGCACAATCATAATAGAGCCATATGAGGGGATTGGTTTGCTCAGCACAGAGAGCAAAGTTGAGCGAAGAACACAGAATAGAAATTAATTAACCCAAGCTTGGTCAGTCAATAATGGGTTCTCAATTTCCTCTCCAATGGTAGATATGAAAGGCCAAAGTAATGTCCCTCTAGACCCCAGAGGTGAACCAATCATTGCGTCCTACCTCCAATGAGACTCACTCAAGATAAGTATAATTTTATAAATAGTATCTGCAGACTGACTGAACAAAAGAGTCTTGACTGCATATGAAAGCTTCAAAGAAGCCTGGCTAGGGCTTGTAACTCAAAGTATCTAGCTGCTGCCTTTTCAATTTGCCCAGACTTTAGGGGGCAGGTGCTCTCAGTTCTCAGAGAAGGCGTAAATATTTCACATGACTGCCTTAAGGTCTAAATGAGTTGTGTTTTGCTTTACCTCTCCAGAGTCGCTATATAGAGAGGAAGTGATTAAAAGATTATTAGATTAACTGCACAAGAGTCAACACTGTACATCAAATTAAGAGAGCTTAATGTATTTCAGCCCTCGTGTTTACACTGTGTGAAATTGGCATTTGGGTCTGCCAACATCATACACATGTATATTTATTATATGGTAATGTAATAATTTATTTAGCAATAAAATTCCAAGTGTTCTACAGTGAGTTTTAATGACCCATCTTGTGTCCCAACAATAAACGCAGCCAAGGATGTAACTACATTCAGGATTGGGGGACCAGTGTATACATTTAAAACACAACTATTGAAAAACCCGTATCGACTCACTATTAATACGAACCAAATAATTAAAATAGAATTCCACATATAACATTTAAGTGCTAATAAATCAAAATGACTATGTAAAAAAAACAAAAACAAAAAAAAAAACACACACATTAGGTTTGTGGGGCAGGGCTTTGTACAGGCTTTTACTAAACCACTACATAGATGCTGCAAGAGCCTATATGTTCTATAATTACAGTGTTTGCTGAAGTTAAAATATTTCATAAATGTATGATTGTCTTTAAAATATTTACACATTTATAAATTTATAAATTTATAACACATTTTGTTACATGTTTGTTTATATATAAATTGTACAATTTACAAGTATTTGCACTGAGTTTACCTTGATATGCATAACAAGTGGCAAAATGGTAAAATGGTACCTGTCTTTTTAAGAATAAATATTTAGGTTGAGTGCACATTAACGAGAGAGGAGTTGCATGGTTGTTTTTAACACATCCATGCAATGTGTGATTGGAATTAATATTTATTTTTACTTTTTGATCAACAAAGTACTGTAAAGAACAGAAAGGATATTAAAAGAGATATTGCGTAATGAAAATTTGGTGTGTCGATCTAATCTTTGGACACACATTATATAGAATGGGTCAAACCACTACACAACTCAATCACTGATGAGTGAAATCTAAACAGTTACTATTCAGTGGCTAATAACTTTTAGTAAATACATTTTTAGTTGCATAGTGTGAAATTTGTTCGCATATGCAACTGATTTACTTGCAATGTTGAGGACTGTGTATTTCAAAAATTTTACATGGTCATTTATGAGCTTAAAAATTATTTCACTTTATATCCATTTTTGACTGGTAATCCAAATTTCCCCCTCAATGTCTACGAAAGTAGCCAAACATATTTTCATTAAAATGAAATGACCATCCACAGGGCCCTTGAACTTTACCCCTACCAGCACCAACACTTTCCCATTGACCGCACTGTTTGAGGTGTTAGCGGATAAAGTGCAGTCTCTGCAAAGGGCATGTGATAAGATGAGAAGCTCTGGCAAAGCTCGGGAGAGCTGAAGAGGTCAGCTTTATTCTGACATGCACTATATCAAACCACTGAGCATTGAGGCCAAACAGAGCTGCCAAGTTCGGTGTGTAGAGACTACATTAGATTCTATCTATTTTTAATCTCAACTAATTGTTCATGTTTTGTTTCTCTTTTTATATATTTGCCTTTTTTAATACCAAAAATTAAGGATTTCGCGACATGAAAATGTCAGTATCCAATAAATACCAGCGACAGCAATCTCAGCACCAATTTCGATACTACAGAAAAATCTAATATGCTATTGGACAAACACCTTTTTTTAAACAACCCTCATGCTGTTTATTTGCTATACAAATAAAATTTACTTGACTTGGTATCCCTACCACAAATGCAAAAAAGCAGTTGCACAGACCTAATAAATAACTAAAATGCTGAATGCCCATAACAAATGACACAAGCATTTGTCCATGGTCTCTGCTAATACACAGTGTGAAACTGGAATTGTGTAGCTAATGGGTTTGCAATGTGAGGGAATGCAGAGAGGAGCTAATGGCATCTGCTTATGCAGCAACAGCCACAGATTGCATTATTCAGACCAAACTGTAGGATTACAACCACAGACCGCATGGTGCAGGAGCAGAGAGGAGAAAGATTGGAAAGGAGAAATCAGAGCTGGTGAAGAGCCCAAAAGAGATCTCTATGCCCATAAAGCCAAGACAGGCCGAGTGTCTGCAATGCATTGCCCTCAGATAACACTAGCTGTCATTCACACTGATTAATGGGAAGTGGAGGGAGGGGTGTGTTTGTACAGAGCGGAATTCATAGAGAGCAGTCGAAAGCAAAAATGAATACTTCACTCTGTCAGAGTAATGGGAAAGTGTAGATTGAAATGCAAGAATGGAGAGTCTCAGGAAATCTTGGAAGTTCTGTTCAAAAACTTTTGAGAGGAAAAGCAAAGAATACACTTACGAGGAGATTAAAGACTGACTGTTTTTTAAAGATGCAATTACATTAAAATTGGAGTTTTGTTGTGTGTAGTCCATGTCTGTTTGCTTTGATGCTGTCATATGACATAATTCTGACAAGGTTATAAGGTTAGAAAGCAATTCAGTCACACTAAAATCATGTTAACACATACAATGATTATGTCTTATGGCTATATTTTTGAAACAGTGTGTATTTTAATGTTTATTGACAGGTCCCATTCAGGGCTATCATAGTTTTGGATTTTTTTATTTAGTTTTTATGTTTTTAATGTTTTTAATTTGCCATTCCAGTTTACAGTAGTTTAGTTCAGTTTTCATTTGCTGTGTTTTCTAATTTCAGTTTAGTTAAGTTTTTAGTTTTAGTATTTTTATTATTTTTTTGGCTGCCAAAGCCAAATAATTTACTGCTATCATTGCAAAATGTTTATCGTCAATACCTCTGTCTAGTGGCATTTTCATGTTTAATGAAGTTGGATTGTGAGTGTTAAAAATGTTATAATATACCACGTATCAAAAACTAAAACTACAATTATTTTTAATTTTATTTTAGTTAGTTTTGGAGTTATAAAAATGTATTTTAGTTTAGTTTTGTTTTTCCAGTCATGTCAGTTTTTCTTTTTATTTTGGTTAAGGAAAATGTTTTTCATTTAGTTTTCGTTTTAGCTGTCATTAATGATAATAACATTGGTCCCATTCACTTTCATTGTTGCTTAACTTTAACCAGGAGTTTTGCTTTTTTTAATATTATTTTTTATTATTATTATACATAAATAAGGAATGCGTCTTTTTGTGGTAAACAACATTACGCCACAAATGCTGCTGATTGATCTTAACTTGTATTGAACTTGGAATATTCCTTGAAGGCAGTATAAGAAATACTAATTAATTATGGTCTAAAGCTGATATAATAATATCTGAGATATTTGTAATCGTGATCTTAAACAAAAAGCTAAAGGAAATGTCAACAGCATTCTTGCAAGTTTTCAACTCCGTTTGTTTGCTCAGGTATTAATGTTTCAAGGAAAGTGCGGGTTACTTTCAATTATTTTCTTATTCATTTTTAATTGTGTTTATTGCTGGTAAAGGTCAGGCTGGCTGTTTGTGTGCATTTCCCAACACAAGGAAAGGAAGTCTTGCTGATAAATCAGTGGCTCTCTTTAAAAATGCACAGGATCCACCACAGGAAGCCATGACCTGCCACTGCTAACCTATCAAACAACAAATATCAGGTAACAGCGGCAGTCAAATTGCTGCCCTCCCACTGGCACACTGGGTGGATGTGCTTGTCAGGATATAATGGACCTGAAGCATTTCAATGCATTTAGCAGTAATGTTAAGATATAAACGCAAGAGGACTTTCAGATAGATGTACATGAACAGGCTATGCGACAAACATAAAGCTACTAAATGCAGTTACATAAATTGCTCAACAACAATTTGAAACTACTTGAACTACTTATATATTACAAATCTATTTGGATACTTTCCCACTTAAAGATATATGAATGTGTTTGTATTAAATTACAAATGTTGTTTGTGGTTGTGACAAATACTGTGCAAATACTTGTCTTAATTTTGAGCAGTTTGTCTTTTGATTTATTAATTAAAACCTAGCAAATGTCTTGATGTGAAATGCTTTGCTTGGAAAGTGTGCCTGTTTCGAATACAGTATATGTCATTTGGTTTGATATTTGTTACCTCTAATGCAATGGCATTCATACATTTATAAGTGTGGCTTAAAGGTCAACATGAAATGGCATTTGTTACACATTTTACCTCAGTAATGCAAACAGGTGGGCCAGTAAGTGAAACAGGACATTCAAAAAGAAAAACTGTAGAGTGTTAATTAATTGTATTAATCTCAAATTGATTAGATCATGACAAGTGGTCTCAATGTGACGTGGCTGAGTGGAAGAGCAAGTTTTCATGTTTTGATTAAAGAGTATGAAGACAAACTTTTGTGCAGTGGCACACATATCCCAAAGTTTACCAAGGATACACATTAGGAATAAAACACAGCATTGACTGTGTTGAAGGGCACATCTCATTTTGAACAAAGAATTTCCTTACCATAAAATAGTGATATACAGTCAGTGTACCCGCTCTGACAACTGTATAAATAACAAGGTCTGGGGCGACTCAGTGGAGATCAGGCATGTAATCACAGAAGCATTTATTAAATCTAACGAGACCTTCAGTCAGCAGCACTTTGAATGACTGAGTGCAAAAGGCAGAATCATAAATTTCTTCACAGCAATTCTTTTTTTCAGACAGACCCACAGAGCCATGCAATTACACAGAATTGATCTGTGATCAATAACATTGTGTAATGATTTCTCCCAGAGACCTGGCCAGTGCGATAGTAGAAGTCGGCTTTGAAGATGAGAACAGCATTGAAAAAACAACACCAAAATGGAGATATTAAATCTTTTAATCATTCTAAAACAATAGCCAAATCAATAAATCCATAAGTCCAGGTTTAGCTTCAAGCAGGCTCTGTCCAGTATCTACATGAACCTCACTGAAATGCTTTGAAATAACCACAAGTCCATAAGTCTCTGAAACAAAAATAATGGTAAACTGATTTGACACAACTCTGCACTTGGTGTCTTAGGCGAGATAAGACGTCAAAAGAAAAAAAACTCAGTAGTTCCTTATATAAGTATTAGATATGTTAGTCTAGTGTTACAGTTTTCATTTAGTGTGCAAAATGTTCTGGATTCAAATCCCGACTCCAGAACTTTCGTTATTTAGAGAAAAAAATATTTCAAGCTCTCACATAAACATGCAATGGTGTCAATATTTTCACTGAAAAAAATGACTTTTTCAGGTTTATCTTAACAAAACCTTTGGTTTGCCTTCAGAAGACTTGGAATATGATGGACGAGTCTCACAGACCACTTTTATGATACTTTGGATCCCTTTTTAAGTTTTAAAATGAGACATTATCAACTGCCATTGTATTGGATAGACCCAAATATTAATTAACGTTTTTCCTTTTGTGTTCTGCATAATAAATACGGATATGGAACGACATAAAAGTGAGCAAATTATAACTTTTTTTTCTTTCTTTCTTTTTTTTTTTTTTTTTTTTTTTTTTTTTTTTGGTGAACTACTTCTTTAATTATCAAAGATTATTTTGGATGTTACATTAAAAATCCACCTGGTTCAAAAATCTATTTGAATGTTCAAGACACTTCTGTAAGATATTTGGGGAGATTATTTGGGAGAAAAAGTGGAAATGAAACATGTAACAGACCAGATTCAAGCCAGCATTTCCCACATGAACACTGCAGCTCAACATGTCTAGACCACATGTGTTCCCAGCTAGGATAATGCCAACACTGTATTTTGACAGGTGAATTTGCTGTTGACTGTCTGCATGAGCTTTGTGCATGTTGATGCCTGAAACCAGAAACATTCTGCCCTGTTTTTATTTATTATTGAAATATAATATTGTTTTATGAAATATAGATGTTATAAAAGAGTTCTAATATAATTTAGAGTTGAATGTAGGGTGTAGAACACATTGTCTAAAGTGTTTCAGTGTGATCAGAAGGTAAGGCATGAAAAAGCTTATCTGTTCTGAATGTAACAGACCACTGCTCTAAAATCTAGGCTATTTTTCTTGTTATATAGTTTCCTATTTTTATAAATACATACAGTTGTAGAGCTTTGGTTTGAAAAGGACCAGAGAGGGTGCACATTTTCTAGATGCCCGCAGTACATGAAGTGGAACCAGTCATCCCTGGAACATGTCTTCCCACTTTTCCTCAAGCCACTGGGTCAAAGGAAGACGATGTGCATTTGTGCATGTGCGTGGACCTGTGTGGATGTGTGGTTTGGGAAGGTGCAGCAGAGAGTTCTGAAATGAGCCTCTTTTCTTTTGTCTCCAAGGACATTTTCTGGAACTAGCTCAGGCACTTGCCTCATCCTGCTAAAAGGTTTTGATTAAAATTTAAAACAGGACTACGCCATCCCTGCTTCTCCCCGTTTATATTAAAACTGCATTTAAGAGACCACTTGTGTAGTTCTCCACTACTCTCAGTCCACATATCTATCATACAGATAAACTTCTGATTTTAAATTTGGCAACTGACTGTCCTTGTGTGACTCAGGGGAGTGTGCGTTTCCAAACATGAAAAATGAATGCGTCCATGACAAGCATGAACAATGTGCACATCCCCAGGTACCTGTCCATGATGGGGCATGTGTTTGCAACACCAGTCATTCCCAAATGCTTCAAAAGTGCAACAATATGAGGGAAATATAGTAGATTTTAATTTGCTAATGAGTGTGCAATATCTTTGGGAATACTTATCTTATCTATTGTCTCAACATCATATTATCTTCCTGAACCATTGTGATACATTTGCAGTAATTTTCTGTTTAACAAAATGTAGCAACATATTAGTGCTAATAAGACAAAAGATAAAGAAGCAGTTGGTGAGGCACTTATGTTGAAAACACAAAGTGCAGAGACAAATTCCTGTAATGCAACTTTCACTTAGAATTAACCTATTGTACTCAGCCAATCGGCCAATCATGTTTGGCTGATTCTCAAGAAATCTGTCAAGAAAATCTCCTGGTCACATTGAACCCAAAATTGATACAAAAAAAAAATAAATACAAAAATAGTCAGTCATAGTTCACATAAAGAAAAAGTGAATGTAAAAATGAAAGAAGACTACATTTAGGACCATAAAGATGTTTTTGCCTTGAGACATTATTTTCAGGACACTCAAGCATTACAGCTCCCAGTTCTCACTATTGTAACTTGTCTGAACGTGTTACTTAAACTATTCCCATAGTTTTCAGTTATAATTCTCATTACCATAACACAGTTTTTCTGCATTACATACAAAAAAGTATATAAAATAAAATGCTGTTGTACATTATTTTTCATTTAAAATCAATACCAAATCAAGGCAGTACCAAGGGAGTACTACTATGATGTATAAATACTTTTAAATTTCAATCATTTTAATAATAATAGGATGTCAAATAAGTGTAAAAATTACCACCTTTTGCATTGCAGTAATGAGAGTTGAGGGGTTAAATGTGTGCAACTTTCATGAAAATAATGTCGCAATATAAAAACCTTAATGGCCCTTAAAATAAGCTTCATTTTCTATATATAAAATACAATTTACTATTTGTTTCTACTAATTTTTGAGTAAAATAGGACTTATTTACTTTATAGGTTTCATAAGATTCAGCCTCTTGTTCATTTTAGTTCGGTGCACTTTCAAGAAACCAGATAAAATGCCACACAGCCAATTGTTGACCTCTGATGTTTTAATTTAAATGTTGCTTTCATTGCTTTGAATGTCTTAGTTTAAAAAAAATGTTTTACCTTCAAGCTTATTTTTATCTGTTTAAAAGTGCTTCCCAAAGCTAAATAAGCTAAATACCTTCAAATTTACAAGCATGTTTTATAGACCACATTTCCACCTGGTATTAAGATGCATTTTTGGTGATCGGATCACATGTTGTCAGCGCTAAATACAGGTCTAAACTGGGTCTAAAACGTTTTGTGATCGGATCACTGACAGAGAATGCCTGCATGTCCCCTACCCTTTTGATGGAAGTGAGCGCAGTCAGGAGGGCAGTCTTCAAAGAGAGTGCCTTAAGCTCAGCTGACTCCAAGGGCTCAAAAGGAGCTCCCTGTAGACCCCCCTGTCATAAGGAGCTTGAGATCCGAGAACCACGTCTGGGTGGGTGGAGTCTCCAATCTCCCCTGAGGGTAACCTGACGTGACAGCACATCTGCTGCGGTGCTGAGGTCGCCCAGGTTGTGAGTGGCTCGTAGCGACTTGAGGCGCTGCTGACTCCAGAGGAGGAGAGTTGCGAGTTGTGACATGCAACGGGAGCGTAGACCGCCTTGACGGTCGATGTACGCTACCATCGCTGTGTTGTCCGTCCGGACCAACACGTGCTTGCCCTGGATCAATGGCCAGAACCTCCGCAGGCGAGCAGTAGTGCCAACAACTCTAGGAAGTTGATGTGCCAACGCAGCCGCGGGCCAGTCCAGGAGCTGTGTGCCATTGCATCCGGTGCCCCAGCCCGTCTTGGAGGCGTCTATTGTAAACACGACGTGCCTGGAGACCTGCTCTAGGGGAACCCCTGCCCGTAGAAATGCAAGGTCGGTCCAAGGGCTGAAGAGGCGACAGATCGGCGTGATGGTCACGTGATGTGTCCCGCGGCGCCATGCCCATCTCGGGACTCGAGTCTGAAGCCAGTGCTGGAGCGGTCTCATATGCATCAACCCGAGCGGTGTGGCCACCGCTGAGGATGCCATATGCCCCAGGAGCCTCTGAAAAAGTTTCAGTGGGACCGCTGTCCTCTGTCTGAACGCCTTCAGACAGTTCAGCACCGACTGCGCACTCTCGTTCGTGAGAGGCGCTGTCATCAAGACTGAGTCCAACTCCAAACCGAGAAAAGAGATGCTCTGAACTGGGAAGAGCTTGCTTTTTTCCCAGTTGACCCAAAGCCCCAGTCGGCTGAGGTGCCAGAGCACGAGGTCCCTGTGTGCGCATAGCAACTCTTGAGAGTGAGCTAGGATTAGCCAGTAGTCGAGACAGTTGAGTATACGGACGCCCACTTCCCTTATCGGGCTGCCTCTGAGAACTTTGTGAAGACGCAAGGGGACAAGGACAGGCCGAAGGGGAGGACCTTGTACTGGTATGCCTGGCCTTCGAAGGCAAACTGCAGGAAGGGTGTGTCAAGGTAAGATCAAGACATGGCAGTACGCGTCCTTCAGGTCTACTGCCGCAAACCAATGTTGATGCCGGACGCTCGTTAGAGTGCGTTTTTGCGTCAGCATCTTGAACGGGAGACTGTGCAAAGCCCGGTTCAGTACTCACAGGTCCAAGATTGGTTGCAACCCACTGCCTTTCTTTGGTTCGATGAAGTAAGGACTGTAGAACCCTGTCTTCATCTCAGCTGGAGGGACAGGCTCTATCGCGCCCTTGCGCAGAAGGGTAGCGATCTCCGCACGCAAGGTAGGGGCATTCTCGCCATTCACCGAGGTGAAGCAGATGCCGCTGAACCTAGGCGGGAGCCTGGTGAACTGAATCGCGTAGCCGAGTCGGATGGTCTGGGTAAGCCATCGCGATGGGTTGCAAAGCGCGAGCCATGCGCCCAAACTCCGGGCGAGGGGGACCAAGGGAATGATCACGTCGGACGTACCAGTGGGTGGGACCTCGCGGCGGGGTGGAGCTCGAGGTGCCACGTCAAGAGGACTCGAGCCCCGTGGCCGTGCTGAGTCCAGGGACATTGAAGCACTTACCTGGCTCCTGCCATCCATTGGCCGAGGAGGGGGGAGGAGGAATCTCGTCCCCGTAGTCCACTGGAACCAATCCCGTGTGGGCGTGTTTGTGCCACAGCTGGGTGCACAAGGGGTCCGCCGCTGGAGCGCCATACAAAAGATTCTCCTCCTGGTCCTCCACCGGGGGATGGAGTGGTCTGTCGACCAGCCCCAGAGAAGTGGGTCTCCTCGCCCCTGGGTTGCCAGTCTAGGGGGCACTTCAAAGCCTTCCTCGGGTTCTTAGTGGCTGGCCGCGGGACGGGGGCAGGCTGCGGCGGAGCCGGTATTGTTGCTGCAGGAGGACACCCTTGGTGACGAGCAGACAAGGTGCGGGGTCTTAAGCCGCACCAGGGAGGATATGTTGTAAGGCCTCCATCTCCTTCTTCACCGCAGAGAACTGCTGGGCAAAGTCCTCGATGGCATCGCCAAACAGGCTAACCTGGGAAATGGGGGCATCAAGGAACCATGCCTTGTCTGCCTCTCCCTTCTCGACCAAGTTGAGCCAAAGGTGGTGCTCCTGGACCACCAGGGTGGACATCGCCTGCCCGAGAGACAGTGCCCGTGCCGTGACCTTCATCACACGGAGAGCGAGGTCGGTGGCCAAGCGCAGTTCCTGCATCATTCCCAGGTCAGAACTACCCTCGTGCAGTTCTTTTAGCGCCTTGGCTTGGTGTACTTGCAGGAGAGCCATGGCGTGCAGGGTGGAGGCGGCTTGTCCAACGGCACCGCAGACCACAGTCGTCAGGGACGACGTAAACCTACAGGCCCTGGACGGGTGCTTCGGGTGCCTGCGCCAGGTGGCGGCGCTCTGTGGACACAAGTGCACCGCGAGCGCCTTATCCACCTGAGGGATCACCGAATACCCCCTGGCCACTCCACCATTGAGAGTAGTGAGAGCGGGGGTGCTGAAAGACCAGGACTGGGCAGTAAAAGGTGCATCTTGTCAGCTCCTCATGCACTTCCGGTAAGAAAGGAACATGGGCAGGGCGTGGCCGTGGGTGGCGCCCTGAGCCCAGGAACCAATCGTCGGTTCAGGGGAGAGTGGAGGATTCCATTCTAGCCTGATGCTCGCGGCCGCCCGGGAAAGCATGTCCGCCATTTCCACGTCGGCGTGAGACTGGGCGACGGTTACCGAAGGAGGAAGCCCAGCCATAGCATCTGTGTCAGACTGGACGAGCCCACTCTCCGATGCTGTGCTCGATAACTCATCGTCTTCCCGAGCTCCGAACGAGAAGTCGAACTCGCGCTGAGACGAGCCGGCAGTCTCGTGCGTGAGCCCGATCGGGGCAAGAGAGCGTGCTGGGGAATGGGAGGTCCGTGAGGGATACCCGCCGGAGGTGGTCCCATTGATGTCCCCAAATCACCCCCAGTGCTAACCGACGTGGCCTCAAACCCGTAGGTAGAAGGACCGGTGCGGGGAGCCGCTGGGGTAGCTTGCTTTCTTACGAAAGCAACGACCCCACTCTCCGATGCTGGACGAGCATCGGAAACGAGCCCACTTACGAAAGCAAGCCGTGACCACAACGTTGCCATGGTCATGTTCTCGCAATGAGGACATGACTCATCCACGAACGATGTCTCCATGTGGGCAGTGCCCAGACACGTAAGACAGCGATCGTGGCCATCAGAAGCGGAGAGATAACGACCGCAACCAGGAATAACACACAAACGGAAAGTAATCTTTAAAAAGCCGTTCTGTGTGTGCCGCTCTTTTTGTGAATGAAAATATACTCTTTTAGAATATACTCTCTTATTGTCACTCTGCCGAAGTGCCCAGGGGCGTTCTCTGAACTCCACTGGTGCAGAGGGAGAGAAGCCGCTGAAATGCGCCATAAATCCAGCAGTTTTGAGGTCTTTAGAGGGAATTGAATTCAGTGCACTGAATACAACCGCTCGGCTCCGAAGAGAAAATCTGAATGAGTGGTTGCATACCAGCTCCTTTTATACCCGTATGTCCGGGGGAGTGGCATGCAAATTCCACTCGCCAATTCTCATTGGCCTTTTTTCAAAAAAGCAGAGGTGTTTGGGGCTCCCAAGAGTGACCCCTAGTGTCACTACATCGACACAACTTCGAGTGAGTGACAGATAGGGAACTAAATTTCCCATTGTTATTTGTGGCTGTACAAGAATGATATAATACATGGTCATGGATAAATCATAAATTACACAGCTTATGTGCTAAAGAAGCTTCTCGCCTCTGTTGGCATGTTGAAAGAGAGAAATACGCATTTTTTCCCAACAATAGCGATTTCCGAACTCGTAAGTAGGAACTACCCAGTGGAACCTTAAGGCAGCATTAGTCTTAATGAGAAAATGTGACTGTACGAGAAGGCATGTGATCTTTTAGTCATCTGCTGTATATTTACACCCAAGTCCCAAGAAAACACAATCTTTTGTGTTTTTTGTCGCTTTTTACAGGAGAATGTGTATGTGTGAAAACAGTTATGGCAAGAAAACACCAACTGTCAAAAAGAACAATTTGGATGATTTGCGAGAGCAGGGCTGAATGTCTTTGAAGGTATCACAATTCTACTGCTGTCCCACAGGAAAAGTATTCATGAAAACAGTGACATGAGAGACTTGGCTGTGTCTGATATTACAGTGGCAAAAATTAGAATTTGATGGTTTTAGATGCAGTGTGCACAAACAGTGTGACTACACAGCTGTGTTGGTCGATGCAGTCGAGTCCTGTTGCAGTGTGAGCGGCCATGATGTTGTTCATATCAGCAGTCACTCTGGTAGGACTGATATGGTTGATGAAGATGAGTTCGGATGGGAGCACAAAGCTATAAAGATGAAGGTTACCCCTATCATGGTTAGTATCATTATGCCATCACAGGTTAGAAGCATTTCCTTTCTGTCTCATCACTGTGTCAAACTCCTTAAGATAAATTAAACTAGAAACAATGAGACCCCTGCTTAAAAATCAGCCTAAACTGGCCTAATTACAGCTTACTTTGCAGTAATTTTTTATATAAGCAGTTTTGCTTCTTAAGATAAATGTTATCTCTCATTACAACTTAGTTTAGGTACAATTTTGAGAGCCAACACTTCCTGAAACACGTTGTACACGATGAAGCAAAATAAACTGAGCAAAAACTACTAACTTCATTGTGTGAGAGTTTGACCAGATGGTATTTTATTGAGTCTGTTATTTCCACTTGAGATGAGACAGGCCCAAGTGTTCCACCCTGGCAAATAAGATTTAATATGCACTGAGGTGAATGCATTGCGAATATAGTAAATGTGCAATTCCAAGCAAAACATTTATGTGTGACACTTAAGAATGGGAACATTTGCGCATGATATCGATTGAAGTGCAAATGTGCAGCATAAAAAGATCTGAAAATATATCACTGGCCAGAGCAACAAAGCAGAAGGTGAGCTAAAATGTCCAGTAAACAGTCTCCGAAAACATACTTTAAATGGACCATTAACACAACTCTAAACCACCCAAGACAATAAATCATAACCTTCCATCTTTTTCACGTCTAATGTGAGATTAAACACAAATACTATGTGATGCTTTCCTTTCTCCAGCTCCATTGAACACTATGTTTATTTTAAACTTTTTTAGGCTGTAAAGCAATATATGCACAGAAATGCAGTGGATTGAGAAATTCATACACTGTTTATGGCTTTGAACCATAAGGGAAGAATGAACACCCTCATGCTCAAACAACCAGGAAAAAGAAAGTACTGCAAACAAAATTATGAGAAAATAGTGGCATTCTTGAAAAATTATGAGGTCTTACAGGGTGAATGTTGCCTAGTAATAACTCGGTTTATCACAGCATTTCCCACCCTGATTCCCTCAGGGGAAAAGGCAGGAAGCGTGCAGGAATTAGCTGCGGATGTCCGTAATTGGAAAATTGATTCACAAATAAAACAAATACTTTTTTAATTCTAAAAATGCACATTTTCATTTAACGGGTAGGGTTAGGGGCCATTCACACCAAGTGCATTTTGTGTTTGTCTTATGTTAACATCCGCTAGATGGACGTATTTGACCGTTGAGCCATGTCTCGCTGTTTTTTTCAGCATCTCGTGCAGGAACTTAAAAGAACGCATCTCGAGACACCTGTATTCTGTTGTTCCATTCATTGCCCTGCTTCTAGCTTTTTTTAATGCAAGAATGCGTTCAGTCTGAATGTACCCTTAGGGTGTAGGTTAGGGTTAGTCTACAGCACTTAATCAGCTATTAACATTACTTAAAAACAATGAACATCTACAGTACGTTCCCTTTAAGGTCTGTGTATGTGTGTGTGCTTGAATGAACGTTTGTTCAGGGTGTGGAGTTGGCTCTTCCATTCTAATACAATTTAGCTTTTTCTCACTCACATTCTGCCCGTCTGAATGGGAGTTTATGTTACAGATATTAGTGAGCTGTGTCAGACATTTAACTGGCTTTTATTGATCCTCTTTTTCGATCCAGCAAAAGCACTTTTTTAATGGATTGTAATGGATCTGCACTTTGAAGTTCATCCCTTCTCTAAATCTAAGCTTGTTTTCATTCTCAGGCATGTTCTTTTGCATGAGAGTTTAAAGAGTCTTTTTTTATTGCAATCAAGGCATTTGCCTTGCATGATTCCCAGGAGTCCATCCCTTCAATCTCCTCACCACTGAGTCTAATGGAGAGTCATGGAAGGAAAGGAACGATCTAGAATCAGTCTGCATGAGTGTGTGGGCTGAACGTCATTAGTCATTCTAAAGATCTCAACAGTCATCACCGCTGTGTCGCTCTGCATCAGAATACAGATTCATTTGTGCAGACAAAATCTGCCATGACTATTCTCTGTTAGTGAACTCTCAAGCTTATGAGCACTGCATCACTGTTCAACATGATCTCATCAGTATTTGTAAGTATTCATTAGGGCTGAACGATTTTGACAAAAAGTCATATTGTGATTATTTTGAATAATATTGTGATTGCAAATAAAAATACTTGTGTTAATTTTGAGAGTATACACCTTTGAGTCATTTTAAAAAGAACCAAATTCACACCTTTTTCACTTCAGCTACAAATAAATTAATAAAACAGTGAAACAGAAATTTTATGAAAAACAAAAAAGCCTTCTTCGTTGTCTACTGTGTACTTGTTTTTGTCTACTTTGTAATACTGTCTCAGCTCACTATTTATCATCATTATTTTTGGAACCCAATGTTATTGAAATATTATAATATTATATTGATTTTTATTATTTATTATACAAAAATAATAGATATTTTTAATGAACATGCATTGCTATGTGTTCCAGTTAAACAAAAGAGTTCTAAAACATCAAGCTTTTTTTTTTTTGGCAACAACTGCATGAAGTTTCAGTGTGTTGCTGAATTCATAACAGCCGTATAACATGCTCCTCATTTTAACATCTCCTCCCTGCACCATGGGGTGTATTATATGTATTATATGTAAACACGACTGAAATTATGCAAAAGTGAAATTAAAGTGAATCTGGAGCGCTTAAAACAGGAGTGCTCACACTTAGGGAATGAGATCTGCTTTTTCATAATGTTTTTATAGCAAGATCTACCATGCACAATATACTGTACAGTATATGTAAGCAGTGTTGTCACCATACCAACATTTCAGCAGTTGGTAGTGACATTTGATGACTTTCGATAACAATTTAGATACTACAACAAATAATAGCCTACAAATACTAATTTGTTAATTATGTACAGTAAATACTGTTTCAAGTTCTCAAGAAATTAAACAGTCTGTAATAAAATAAGAACAAACAAACAAAATAAATGCAATAAATGGAAACAAATTAAAAACAATAGAACAAAAAATAAAAATGAAGAAAACTGTGCTTTTTAACAGCTTCAGAAGTTTTTAACAACAGTATCACGTATTCAATTACATTACATACATTAATACTTTTAAAGCTACTAAAGTTATTCAGTCAAGAGCAGAGAGTGGTTGTATCATTTCCTATATTGTTTGATTAGAGATATAATGACATACTAGACAGCAGCAGGTCTATTATATACATTATACTTCAATTCTGACATTCTGATACAAAACAGCTTTTTTTGTCCCACTGCTTGCATTCACATGACATAATAGATAGTGTTTACATTAATACCTTGCCAAGACAGGCAGTTTGGCAGATATTTGAATTGTATTCAGTTTGGCATATATCTTCATTATCATGGGCGGTCTCGAACCACACGCACCTATGCAGCCTGTCTGTCAAACAGTGTGTGCCTGCAGAAGCAAGGAAATAAAAAATCCATCTTTTATGATTTCACTATTACAGTATGTCGTTTCAGTATCACTTACAATAAGGTTCCATTTGTTAATATTAGTTAACGTATTAGGTATCATGAACAAACAATTAACAATATATTGATTACAGCATTTACTCATCTTTGCTAATGTTAGTTAATTAAAAATAAAATTGTTCATTGTTAGTTCATAGTGCATTACCTAATGTTAACTAATACAACTTCAATTATGTATACTAAGCATTAGTATATGTTGAAATTAACATTAACCAAGATTAATTAATGCTTAATAAGTATTGTTCATTGTTATTTCATGTTAACTAATGTTGTCAACTAATGTTAACAAATGGAACATTATTGTAAAATGTTACTGTCGTTTCTCTCTATCCTCTTTTTCCACTTTTTTATGTCTTCCGTTCGACATAATGAGCACACCTGGCTTAAAATGCAATGCGCCCAGCGCACGTAAGCAAAGCAAATTAAACCGAATTCTGAGCACATCTGTTACTCTGCGCACGAGAGTTGTGAAGCACAAAACCGCTCTGAAAACACTGTAATAAGGCACTAACATAATACAGACAGGATAGAACAACACAGATAAACTATGAAGCGAGCAGATTATTTATTTCAATATCAATGTGGACAGCTTCGGAAATGTAAAGTATTTATAGATGAACAACTTTAGAGATATACAAATGTTTATGAATCACATTTCCTCTTTCTACAAACTGTTTTGAACTGGAATTGCTGGAACCTTAGCAAAGGGTAGATGACGAAGTTCAATACTCAAGACACAGTAATCCCCCAACTGGACTTTTATCAGTTTACGAAAGAGAAATTATCTCCAATATTTTCTTTTCATATATTACTGAAATGGTACTTTAAACAAAAGTCATTTGCGGCCTTTGAATGACAGAATTTAATTATCATCAAAGCACAAGTTTAAAATGGCACCTACATTAAGTAAAGAATAATTGACGACGGACCATTGAATTATTAAAAATACTGCACACCCGAGGTGCAATTATTCAGCTTATATCATGGTTACCACATCTTAATATATCGTTCAGGGTTTTATATCTCATGACATTTTCTGGCTTTTGTCCCTAACACACTCTTGTGAGTGGAACTACTTTCTTCCACCACGGATTCAGACTCTTGCTTTAATACAGCTCAAGCCTTCATTTCTAGTTCGAAAACGTCACTTTAGAACTAACAACAGAGGATTGCAAGGCTTGCGCTGCTTTACTGGAGCACTTACTGGAGTAATAAGGTAGTGCGTTTGTGCATGCATGTGTATATGTGTGTGTGAGTTTGTGAGTGAATTTGTGTTTGAGGGATCAAAAGAGAGAAACTCAGAAACTGAGAGAGATCGCTTTTGGGATTACCTCTTTTGTTGCAGCTCTCGTCAGAAGTAACATTGCTTCAAAATCGCCAAGTTGTAAGTTTAAGCACTTCTCAGCAGTAGCGAGTGTCACCATTTTTGCATTTAGCTTCTCAAATGTAAACCTTAACAACGTTTTTCAACCCCACTGAGATGCAGGTGTGCGCTGACATGACGGCTCTGTTTTTCGCTTACGAGTAAAAGTGTGTGCGTATAATAGTGTGTGTCCACGTGTGTGGGAGTGTGTTTGTGTGTGGGAGTGGGTGTATGAGAGGGAGAGGGGGGCTCAAGGGTGTTTTCCACAGATAATTCAGATAATATAGAAACTGTTGTATTGATCAAGTGTATCTTGCTTTGATACAGTTCAAGCCTCCGTTGCTAGTTCGAAAACATCCCTTTAGAACTAGCAACGGAGGATGTGCTGCCTTTTTTGCTCACCAAAATTTAAACAAATGTAGAATATAGAACTTTCTCACAGACTGTGATGACGCGTTTCCACCTTATTCAGCAGCGTAAAAATTTTAATATGATCATTTTTTTAAATATTGAGTGTAAGTTTATAACATTATTCTGTGTGTTATATTACCCTGGAATTAGTTTTAAAAAATGAATTACCACAGCTGCGAGGGGATTTCGATTACAGCTGCTGAGAGAGTGACAGTAAATTTGGCATCTTCTCCCATCTGAATTGCTTCATTCACCTCTCTCTATTTTTTTTTTCTTCTTTTGGAAAGTCATTCAAATGTAATAGTGGACTTTTTATTTTGTTAAGTGAAAATAACATTTGCTGTGTTCTCCCATTCACTCCCATTTGCAGCTGTCAAAGTTTACCCTAAAATCGTTTATTTCCGCGTTCCAAAACCCGGAGTGTGAAAAAGGTCTATTATAGGCATTGTTTGACATTCTTAACCGATTTACTTAACCAATGTCTTTGTTTATATCAGAATCAGAATCAGAATCAGAATGAGCTTTATTGCCAAGTATGCTTACACATACAAGGAATTTGTCTTGGTGACAGGAGCTTCCAGTGTACAACAATACAAAAACAATAAAAAAACAGCAGCAAGACATAGATAATAATAAAAAATAATAATAATAATAATTATACACATACGTACAGACACACACATACATACATACACACGTACACATGGGTAGTGCAAATCTAATACAATCTGTTATGTACAGTGCAAATTTTTTTTTTTTTTTTTTTTTCAGAGGAATGAAATGGCAGAAGAGGTTGGATGTGTTGGATAAATATAAGAAAGACTAAACTGTGTTTTGCACATAGTTATTGCTCAATGGGGCAATTTAATTGTTCATGAGATGGATAGCCTGAGGGAAAAAACTGTTCCTGTGCCTGACGGTTCTGGTGCTCAGAGCTCTGAAGCATCGGCCAGAAGGCAACAGTTCAGAAAGGTAGTGGGCAGGGTGAGTGGGGTCCAGAGTGATTTTTCCAGCCTTTTTCCTCACTCTGGAAGTGTATAGTTCTTGAAGGGGGGGCAGGGGGCAACCAATAATCCTCTCAGCAGTCCGAACTGTCCTTTGTAGTCTTCTGATGTCTGATTTCGTAGCTGAACCAAACCAGACAGTTATTGAAGTGCAGAGGACAGACTCAATGACTGCTGAGTAGAACTGTATCAGCAGCATCTGTGGCAGATTGAATTTCCTCAGCTGGCGAAGGAAGTACAACCTCTGCTGGGCCTTTTTCACAGTTGAGTCAATGTGGGTCTCCCACTTCAGGTCCTGTGAGATGGTAGTGCCCAGGAACCTGAATGACTCCACTGCTGCCACAGTGCTGTTTAGAATGGTGAGGGGGGTCAGTGTTGGGTTGTTCCTACTAAAGTCCACATTCATCTCCACCATTTTGAGCGTGTTCAGCTCAAGGTTGTTTTGACTGCACCAGACAGCCAGCTGTTTAACCTCCCTTCTGTATGCAGACTCATCGTCTTCTTGGATGAGGCCGATGACAGTGGTGTCATCTGTAAACTTCAGGAGCTTGACAGAGGGGACTTTGGCGATGCAGTCATTGGTGTAGAGGGAGAAGAGTAGTGGGGAGAGCACACATCCCTGGGGGGCACCAGTGCTGATTGTACAGGTGCTGGAAGTGAGTTTCCTCTGTCTCACAAGCTGCTGCCTGTCCGTCAGAAAGCTGGTAATCCACTGACAGATAGACACAGGAACAGAGAGTTGGTGTAATTTATTCTAGAGTATAGCTGGGATGATGGTGTTGAAAGCCGAACTGAAGTCCACAAAAATCATCCTTGCATATGTCCCTGGTCTGTCCAGATGTTGCAGGATATGATGCAATCCCATGTTGACTGCATCATCCACAGACCTGTTTGCTCGATAAGCAAATTGAAGGGGATCTAGAAAGGGTCCAGTAATGTTCTTCAGGTGGGCCAACACCAGTCTCTCAAATGATTTCATGACCACAGACGTCAGGGCGACAGGTCTGTAGTCATTAAGTCCTGTGATTTTTGGTTTCTTTGGGATGGGGATGATAGTGGAACATTTGAAGCAGCATGGGACTTCACACTGCTCCAGTGATCTATTGAAGATCTGTGTGAAGATGGGGGCCAGCTGGTTAGCACAGGATCTAAGACATGCAGGTGAAACACCATCTGGGCCCTGTGCTTTCCTTATCCTTTGTTGTCGAAAGACGCGGCTCACATCATCTTCACAGATCTTAAGTGCAGGTTGAGTAGCAGGAGGAGGAGGAGGGGGGGTTGCAGGAGGTGTTGGTTTTTGTGTGAAGTGAAGGTCGGAGTGGGTGTGTGGTGTGAGATTGGGCCTTTCAAATCTTCAGTAGAACACATTCAGGTCGTCAGCCAGTTGTTGGTCCAGCACAGGGTTAGGGGCAAAAGTCCTGTAATTCGTAAATTGTTTCATGCCACTCCACACTGATTCAGGGTCGTTAGCTGAAAACTTGTTTTTCAGGTTCTTAGAGTATCTCCTTTTAGCCACTCTGTTTCCCTTATTCAGTGTGTTCCTGGCCTGGTTGTACAAGACTTTATCCCCAACTCTGTAACAAAGCTGACAAAGCTGCCTGAGTTCCGCTGTAAACCATGGTTTGTCATTGTTAAATAAGTCCTAGTAGGAATGCACATATCCTCACAAAAACTGATATATGATGTAACAGTATCTGTGAGCTCGTCCAGATTGGTGTCTACAGCCTCAAAAACACTCCAATCAGTGCAGTCAAAGCAGGCTTGTAGTTCCAGCTCTGCTTCGTTGGTCCATCTTCTTACAGTCCTTAATACAGGTTTAGCAGATTTTAATTTCTGTCTGTAGGTTGGAAGAAGATGAACCAGACAGTGATCAGATAGTCCCAAAGCTGCACTAGGAACAGAGCGATATGCATCCTTTATTGTTGTGTAGCAATGATCCAGTATATTTCTGTCTCTGGTGGGGCATGTGATGTGCTGTTTGTATTTGGGCAGTTCACTTGTGAGGTTTGCTTTGTTAAAATCCCCAAGAATAATAATAACTGAGTCCGGGTATTGTTGTTCTGTGTCTGTGATTTGACCAGCCAGCTGTTTCAGCGCTGTGTTCAAACACGAATTTGGCGCGATATACACTCTCACCAGAATAAACAAGGAAAACTCCCGCGGCGAGTAGAAAGGCTTACAGTTAATAAAGAGCGCTTCCAAATTAGGACAGCACATCTTCTTTAACGTTGTTACATCTGTACACCAACTTTCATTGATGTAAAAGTATGTTCCACCACCTCTCGTTTTCCCTGTTAACTCCGTGATGCGATCCGCTCTGAACAGCTGAAAGCCCGGCAGATGTAACGCGCTGTCCGGAATGGCTTCGCTCAGCCAGGTTTCTATGAAGCACAAGGCAGCAGAGTTTGAAAAGTCCTTGTTTGTGCGGGTGAGGAGATGTAGTTCGTCTGTTTTGTTAGGGAGAGAGCGGAGATTCGCTAGATGAATGCTCGGCAGCGTTGTTTGAAAGCCCCGCCAACAGAGTTTCACCAACGCGCCTGCTCGTCTCCCTCGCCTGCGTCTCATAGCGCGTTTAAACAACACAGCCGCGCCTCTGACTAAAATGTCAAACAAAATGTCCGAATATTCAAAATCCGGGAAAAGATTGACTGGTGTATGCTGTCGAATGTTTAGCAGTTTGTCTCTGGTAAAACTGACTGGAAAAAGATTACTAAACACAGGACAAACAAACAAAAACAACAAAACAATAGAAGCGCTCCATACCGAGGCAGCCATCCGTGGCGCCATCATGATGTACATATGGTTATTTTACTGTGGTAGCATGTACAGTGTGTGTGGGTGGCGTGGTGAGACAAGAGAGAAAGCGAGGGATCCAAAGGACACTTTTCAATTGAAATTTCAATAAATTTAGGATATTATAGACATTGTTTGTCATTCTGATCTAATGTACTTAACCAATGTCTTTGTTTTAATTGGTTATTTTGTTGTGGTAGACTGTAGGGCTCTTTGAAATAACTGAAATAATTTGGCGAAGAGATATGGAACCGTTATGCGGTCAAGATCTGGAACTATTTCATAGCCGTGCGTTTACTTGAATAATAATTGCATACCTTAGAACATCCTTCAACCAATCAGAATCAAGCATTCAACAGACCTGTGGTATAAGTATATTTACTGATTTCTGTGTGTTGCTATCTATTCTAATTAAATTAAGTCAAATTAGGTAAAAGTGTTAGTTATGTTAAACAAAATTGATTAACACTGCACATTTAATTAATCCCATTTATTATAAATATAATAAAATAAATGAACCTTCACAGGTTATTCCAAAAACCTTTGTACTCTAAAGTTGTACATACATTCAGTACAACTATGCTTTAGGAGCTGTCCATACGTTGATATTGTATGTGACAGTATCTATTCAAGTTTGTGCTCAAACTACACTTTATGTACAAATATCTGTGAGTACTAATGAGATCAAGTAACATCTCTACAACAGAATGTCTGATATGCCACCAAAACACACAGTTTGAATGAGGCCAGTGCATTTCAATGACCACAGGTCTCTGTTTCCCCAGCAGACATGAGTCAACACAATGTCATATGCCCGAACCAATCTGGGGCACTTTCCACAAACACGTCCATCACTGTAACAGGCTCCAGCTCCAAGATCTACTGACACACTTGCTCAGAGGCCGCAGGGAGTGAAATGGGATCTGTTTGCATCAACACAAAGCAGTGGATTCCTCTCGCAAAGGCACATTATTATATCTGCTAAGCAAAAGCAAAATCAACTAGATTTGAGCAGTGATTGGTTGTGCAAAACTCATCGCCATGATGCTAGGGTATTGTAGTTTGTTGCTAAGGCATTGCTATGTGGCTGCTACAGTGTTCTATGTGTTTGTTTTTAGTAGTGTTGGTTAAATGACTCTTTCCGAAGCAATGGGACTTTAAATACAAATGTCTTGCAATTGGGTTCATAACTTCAAACTTCTGTACACGGTTCAATAAACTGCTTTCTGGTGGTCAAAAAAAGGAAGCGCACCTAGTAAGCCTCTGTGGTTGATGATGTTTTTTTGGATCTTAAGCAATAAAAATGATCAATGCCAAACAGAATGTCATTTTTGTGTTTTTTTCACTTATGTGTTTATGAATAACCCATAATTCAAAGTTCAAGCAAGGGCTTCATTTATAAGTTACAGCGTTACTATTTTATGTTATTTCATAAAATTACAGCATATGAGAGTAAATTAATAATTAATACACGAATGAAAATGAATAACTGAACCTGTAGATTGGGAAAAAACAATATGCTTGTGGGACGGACAGCAATATTTTATTAATATGGGAGTGTGCTTATGTGTATTGGGTTCAAACCTGTGCTGAAATTTGGGCTTCTTTTGAACTAGATACCGAAGCAGTCACATGGTTTTCAGCTTAATGAAGCTTCGGATATCACAGATCAAGTTTTTTTGACAAGCTTCAAAGCTTCGGTGTCAAATGTTTTTTTTTTTTTTTTTTTTTTTTTTTTAGCACATTGCTTTGCGTTTACTAGGGAGTTCAAGGTGGTGGCTACAGTGTTCTGGGTGATAGCAGGCGAAAAGAGCCTACCCCCAGTTTATCGTTCGCCAGGTGAAAATCATTTGTCCAATTGCTTAGAAAAGTGACAAGTTTAATACTTATGGTCAGGGGTTTGTTCATATCCCTAACCCTACATTAACAGGCACCACTTATAAGGTCAAAACTAAGATGAATGAATAAAGAGTTTGGCTTCTGGTGCTAAAATTGTGATTGATTTGTAACAAAAATATTTCTCTGTTTTTCTGAAGGAAAGGAAGAGGCACTAATAAATAATTAAGAATCAGCTCAGATAATGCTTACCGAGCCCCTAATTTGCACAGCAGTGTAAAATTATAATTTTATCTGTGACATCTCGCTGGTGCTGCAGAGTCTTAATGTATCTGCTTTAAAACATAACAGTGCTAATGTGTTGTGGAAATAGTGAGACAGCAGCCCCACACACAACGGTTTATCTGCTATACTCATGTTGAGAAAACTAAGCCCTGTCTTCATCTCCTCTCACTCTCTATCTCTCTCTCTCTCTCTCTCTCTCTCTCTCTCTCTCTCTCTCTCTCTCTCTCTCTCTATTTCTCTCTCTGAATCACAGTGTGGAGACAGAAAGCTGTGACTCTTTCATGTTCCTCCTTGTGCTGTCTGTGTTAACATCACCAGCTTGGGCATTTGAATGCATCCTCTCTGTGATTCAGAAAGAGCAAGAATCTGTCCTCTTATTCCACAAGATTATTTCACCAATGACCCAAGTTCAGCCATGAAACTCTATGTGATAGATTGTGCAAGCTGATAGATTCTTAAGTTTGTTATCTGTTAGCCAATTGGCTCGCTAATATGTGTCCTGTTAAACCAATCAGCTCACATGGTGAAGGTGATTTGTCCTTTGACATGTAATCAGGTAGCCAATCATCTTGCGTCTCTCTTTTTGTGTAACATTTAAATGGCAGTTTTGCACTCAAGCCGGTTTCACTGCAGCACGCTGCGAGAGTTTTTTCTCTAAAAATGTTATTGCTCAGGTGGTTTGCTGGGGATTTTCTTCTTTCAGCTTGCATGGTAAGGTCTGCTAGTGATGGCAGAAATGGAGATTTCCAAAACTATAAGTCAATTGAACCAATTGCTTCGTAAAGTGATTCACTGTTTCGAAACACTCAAAACACCACAAGCAGAAGACATCTGCTGGTCACAGGCATGTAAATGCAGAAGGAAGACTCAAGTCAAAGCAGCTACAATGACACAATGCATTGGGAATTATTTACTGCTCTGTACTTTTAATATATTTTTCATGGTTGTCTACAATGTCCTGGAATAAACAGATCTAAATCTTTGCAGAATGTGTAGACCTTCATATATAAGTTGGCCAAGTTGGTATTTTTTATATAATGCTTTGACAGATTGTGCAAGAAAATTTTGAAAATGAAAAGTTATGGTAACATGTTTCACTCAGTCAGTGTGGGACTCAAAGGTCTAAGGTCTAAGGTTTGCTTTTGGCCATGACACATACAAGCATGTCTTTAACAAGGTAAGACTTAGGTCACTAGATTAAAAAAATCAACATATAGCTAGTCTAAGTCACATTATATGTTAGGTCACTAGACGTTTAAGCCATTCAGCATTTAGTTCATTAGCATATGTCATTTGGACAGTGGCCATAGGCACACCTAGCTAATCTACACTTGGTGCGCATGGTTCTTTTGAAGCTTCCCTGCTCTGTTGGGGAATTGTATGAAATGTGTGTTTGTGCAGCAGCATGTACTGCAACATGTCTTGCATTTTGTCTAATTGTGCAGCAGTGGCATGTCTGTTCATTTTCTAGCAGTAGGAAGTCTCCGTACTTGCTCTGCAGCAGCAGCATATCAGATCTAGTCTGCCAAGACCAATATCCTATCAGCATGTCATACTCACATACCCACATAAAATTTTTCAGAGAGCTGTCATGATTAAAATATATACCTCTGTATGTGCCACTGCTAGACTAAATCCAGTGACTCTAAAATACAAGCATTTTTCGGTAATACTTTCTATGAAGCCTGTAAAATGCATTACAAAGGAAATCATACAACTATTTGTAAGGTGTATTACAAGGCAATATGAGTGCATTATAAGGCTTTGAGAATGTAATTTTAAGCACCATATGGTAAGCTGATGTTATGTGACATGCTATACTCCACCTACAGCTATTTAAGACAACATTCATTATCATCAGTTTTCTAGTTTGTTAATTGAGAGACTATGTACTTTTGAAACATATGTCGCACTGCAAAAAGTGCATAAAAAAGCAAAAAAAGTGATTAAATTTGATAAATAAATAAATAAACAAAAAATATAAAAGAAATGGTGACTAGTCACAAAAGTATACATTTCCCTAATGCATACCCTTATTCATTCATTTAATTTGAACCTAAAATCTAGATAATGACTGATACAGTGTTGAAAGGTCTATATTGGATATATTATAACCACAAGCATCATAGAAGATTTTTTTTTTCTTTTTTGTCCTATTTTATATTTAAACTTTTGTGCATTCTTAGTTTATGTGAGGGTCTTGGAAACAGGTGATGTCAAATAAAGTAACACTCAACAAAGATGGAGAACTGTGCTGCTCACAACACATTAGAGCTGTCTTGGGAATACAGGTTCCAGTCCAGTCTGTGTCTGGACCCTGATATCATTCCCTCTCCTGTCTACCTAATGTGACATACAGCAAACAAACCAATAAATAACACAGTTCCTATTATGTTTCTCTCTGATCATGAACAGTGTCAGAACAACATTTCTGGACATAGCTGACAAGACCACAAGCACTATGACCGCAGACCATAAGCACATTGATTTTATGTAATTAAAGCATATTCATTTTGGAAAGGCAATAATCACAAGATCCATTCAACATGCTATTTCCTTGTTCAAAGCCCTTTTTCCACCAGTAAATAATTCATACTCCAGCTCTTCAAAGTGGTGCAGAAAATGTGACCTATATAAAAAAATATCAAAGCCAATCCTTAAAATGTCCAGTACCAGAACAGACCATCTGTAATCTTTTCGTCTCTGTTTTCTAAAAAAAAAAAACAAACAAAAAAAAAAAAAAAAAAACTCCATATTAAGAGATAGTTCACCCAGAAATTAAAATTCTGTCATCATTTTCCTACCCTTTCCCCCCTGGAACAATAAAGGAGATGTCAGGCAGAATGTTAGCCTTAATCTCCATTCACTTTCAGCATATGAAGAAAAAACAAAATGCAATTTAAGTGAATAATAAAGAGACTGCTGCCTAACATCTCCTTTTGTCTTCCAGGGGAAAAAGAAAACATCATATGGGTTTGAAACAACATGAGGGTGAGAAAATGGTGACAGCATTTTTATTTTTTGGTGAACTATCCCTTTAAAATCATTATAAAATTGATTTGACACTCAAACCCCTGAATGTCAGGAGGTCTTGCCAATGTGCTAAAATTGTGAAGCAGTGAAAGTTGGTTCCTACATAGTTTTTTGTCAACAAAGTCAACATGAAATTCATTGTATTTCCCCAATGTAATGTATTTCAGACTGAAACAGAATATTCAGGGGGAAAGTGTAGAGCAAGAGTTGATCCATTGGGAATTGATTGGATCATGAATAGTGGTTGTCCCAAACCAGAATGGAGCCTGACCGGAATAAAACACTGCCAACACACATATTTAAAGAAGTAAAGTTCACACAATTGTTTATATATTCACATCCCAAAATATCCTATTGGTAAAGTTTTTTTTTTTTTTTCTTCTTCTTTCAAGTTTATAATTATTTGTAGTTATTGACATAATCTTACTGTAACTTTAACGTGAACCAGAATTAAATTACTGTGTAAACTATTGGCAAGACTGTATTACATAAAACAGTAGCCTAAAACAATGACTAAATTGTATTTTTATTTATTTATTTATATCAGCCAAAAAGGAAAATAATGTAATGTGAAGCAAGTTATTACATTATGCTGAAAGATTAAAAAGACAATCTTTTTTTTTTTTTTTTTTTTAATAACATGTACTAATGAATTGTGCACAATAAGACCATAAACGTTTAAGACAGTAAATAGGGTCAATTTTTACTTTTAGTTTGTTTGGAGATTTTTGCCACTTTTTATTGACAGAGACAGTAGAATGAATGTATGAACATTACATTTATATAACGCTTTTCTGACACTACACTCAAAGCGCTTTACACAGTGAACAGGGGACTCTCCTCAACCACCAACAGTGTGCAGCATCCACTTGGATGATGTGATGGCAGCCATAGTGCACCAGTACACTCACCACACACCAGCTGTTGGTGGAGAGGAGAGAGTAGAGTTATAGAGCCAATTAGTGGATGCGGATTATTAAGAGGCCATGATTGAGAGGGGCCAATGGGGGGAATTTAGCCAGAGCACCGGGGAAAGGAAGAATACATTATTGGGAAGAGAGAGGGGGATGGGATCAGTGCACAATACAAGTGGGATTCAAACCTGCATTTCCCACATGAGAACCATGGCCCAATGTTTCTGAAGCATGTGCACTAACCGCTAGACCACAGCTCTCACTGAGCCCTGTACAATTACACAAGCAAAATTCTTCGATTTTTATAGACTCTAATTTATATAGACTCTTCAATTAATCTAGACTTTAATACCAGCTCTACTATCCATTGACCTGTTTCACAAAAACAAGTATTCATGCTTTTTCTGTAGCAAGTGACAAATTACTAGCTAGACAACAGTAAACAGCAAATTAACATAAGAACAGTCTTTAAGCAGTTAAAGTGATTTATTTAACATGCAAAAATAACAGAATAGAAATGAAGTACAAAATTGTGTGTGTGTGTGTCTAAGAGAGAGAGAGATGTGGAAAGTTTATGAGAGCTAGATACTAATTGGCTCCATTAAGCGTATCTCTCCTATCCCTTTTGGTCTGATTCTGACATCCTCTGAGAAGTCCCAGCCCAAATTAAATCATTCTCAACAGCCAATTCACCAATCTAATACCTCACCCCTCTAATCCCAACTACATCAGTACATTGTTTGGCGCTACAGTCATTTTCAAGACACTGGACACTTTACACACCACATGGACCTGCAGTACATCAGCTGTAAGAACTACGCACTACTCATTTTAACAGCACTAAATTACTCTACAGTGAATTTTACTCTGCACTGCACTTGTATCTATTGCTCTTTTTATTAATTATGCTTGCTAAGGCAAGCATCACTGTTGCGACTGCTCATACTTGGGTTTGAGCGAACAATCGCTTAACCTTAAATGTTAAAATTCAGCATGCAACTCATCCAACACTGTATGTGCTATGTATGGACAAGTATAAAAGCTTTTATATGCATGACAATACACTGGAAACTATCAAAATTCTGTTCATTCTAAAAAAAATAAAAAATTACAACACAAGAAATCTGTGTTAACATGACATTCAAAATAATAATCTTTTGTCAAAATGTCGAATTGTTTAACAGACACGAGCACAAGACATGCGCACATTGAATAAGCCAGAGAAACTGTGGTTAAAGGGATAGTTCTCCCAAAAATCTCTCAGAATTTACTCACCCACATGCCATCCCAGATGTGCATGACTTTCTTTCATCTGCTGAAAGATTTGTAAAATAATTTCTCAGCTCTGTAGGTCCATTCAATTCAAGTGAATGGGTGCCAAAATTGTAAAGTTCCAAAGATCACATAAATCAGCATAAAAGCAATCCATAAGACTCCAGTGGTTAAATCAATATCTTCAAAAGCGACATGATATGTGTGTGTGAAAAACAGATCACTTTCACATTCTTCTTCTTGTGTTTTTGTTGATTCACATTCTTCATGCATGTCTACTGGGCAGAGAGAAGAATTTCTAGCAAAAAAGGACTTTGATCTGTTTCTCAACCAAACCTATCATATCAATTCTGAAGATATGGCTTAAAACACTGTCGTATGGATTACTTTTATGATGCCTTTATGTGCTTTTTGTAGAATCAAAATTTTGGCAACCATTCACTTGCATTGTATGGACCTACAGAGCTGTAATGTTCTTCTAAAAATCATAATTTGTGTTCTGCAGATGAAAGAAAATCATACACATCTGGGATGGCATGAGGGTGAGTAACTGATGAGAGAATTTTCATTTTTGGGTCAACTATTCCTTTAAAGGTGGTTAAAAGCAATGTGAAATCAGGTTTATGGGCAAAAATGTCAGCATTCTTAGCTGTTTTTGCTTAAATTGACCTTTACCTTGATAAAGGAAAGCGGTTTACGGTGCTTGGACTGGCAGGCAAAAATTAATAAAAAATAAGTCTCATAGACTTTCATTTAGTGTTACCAGAACAGAGATCTTCGGGTGGGGTCTTTTGACTTGGGCCAATATGCGACCACCAATCAATGACTCAATCACCTAGCAACGCAAACAGCTAGCAACACTTTAGTAACCAACAAAAACACTGTACATACCGCATAGCAACCACTCACCTTTGAACTTTTACACTACTCACATTTTCTTCAGAAAATTAAAAAATATACATTATTGTGTGTTTTCTGGCGATGCTGATCAGCTCACTTGCCATCTGTCATATACTGATTCAGAGAAATTGTTTTATAATTTTTTTCTACAAAAACTATAAACCTGACTTGACTTGATGAATCTCTGTTGATTAGACACACTGGACTTTAGTTTTAACACACTTTTGGTTGCCACACTGACAGTCTCAGCTCTTCATTTAGGTCAAACTTATCAAATGGACCCCAGCATACAGCCCAACCTGTGATTTTTGTATTTATTTATTTTTTTAAGTTCAACTTGGAGCCCATGAAATATGGATAGTGAACAAGAATGGGTTTGACGTTAGCTGAGCAGCACACAGCAGCGGGACATGTTTTATTTAGGAGTTTACTATGGCACTCCGAGGAATTCCAGCAAAACTAGCTTTACTTTCCAAATGATTAAAATAGTGTTGGGGCAAAAGAAAGGAAGAGAGATAGAGAAAGAGAGAGGAACAGTTAGGAACTTATTAGCTTAGTGAGGAGACAACAATTGATGCTGTACAGAAAGCAAAACAGTGTTCATAAATGAATGAAAAATGTATTGCCAGGTTGTCCATAATTCTTACTGTTACATTGGATCAGATTCTGCCTCTCATTCGGTATTGCCCGTGTTGCATCAAAGCTGCAAGTGAATAAGGAATTGCAAAGCCATTATAGTAACAAAATGTCCACACTAAGTGCAGGGGCGGTTCTGGGGGGGAGGCCTCTAAATTGGAGTGGTAGAATGGTAAGTGGTATTCTCATTTTCCATTCCACTGAGGGTTCAGTGATCCCACGTTTTAGTAAATAGACCAAACAAATAATATTTGAACAAAAAATCAATGCATAATCACTGTATAATAATATTTAGTGGGGTAAAGTTGAATTCAAGTTCAATATTTATTAAATATTCGATTATGGTGCATAAGAGATGCACTTTAAAGTCAACACACTGTGCTAAAACATCACTGATGTCTAAGTGTTCAATGCAACTGCCTTGCATGTTCTGTCTTAAACACTTATTTAAAAAAATAAATAAATAAATAACATTCTAAAGATTGTAATTTGTTTGTATAACATACACTTTAATTGAATGAATTAATGAATGACGTTTTAGTGCTGTGGGTGGAATTTTCATTCGGTCCCTTATAAGCGCCAGTCAGTGAAAGCCCATAGGATCCTTTTTAGGCTTAATTCTCCAGCTACAACAAGCATTGACCGTTTCAGTTCAATGATTTATGCCTGTATGATATAGTCATATATTCTTTAACCTAATTGTGCTAATGATATCATTATAAAATTGTCAGCTCCAGAGAGCACGGGTAGCAGAAACTGAATGTCAAACGAATAATGAGCCAACAACTTCTGGAGATAAGATAGTTAAGTGTTAGTTTGGCATCTTTGGACCTGCCAGCTTCAGTTTCAGTTCTACTTAATGTGAATTATACGTGCTGGTGTAAATGTAAGTTAAGTTACTTTTATAGTGCAATTTCTCACATTATTATCACAAAACCCAATCTGGATCTGATTTTCTGCGTTATTGAATGCACCTTAGCCCAACTCGTTAGAGATTGCTTTTATTTAGCAAGAATTCATTATAAAATATTTTTTGTTTGAGCATCTGTTGGGTTTACATTTCTCAAACAACATACAGTATACACTTATGTTATTTATAATGAGGTATTTTTCACCATCTATATTGTTTTGTACTGTACAATGCAGAAATAAGACAAATTTAGTGCAACAAGTTTGGCAAAACAAACAAGTGGCTATGATGAAACAGCACGCTAGAACAGATGTGTAGAACCAGGTATAAAGAAACAGCAGATAGCATTATACAGGGCCACACCTCACCTGCAACGGCAAATTTATTATGAATACACATAAAATAATTTGGAACCCTTTACAAACCACCCCACTAAAGCCCAAATAAATGTCTTACTTTCAGTGAGAAAGTCTCTTATACACTTAGCTTACCACATCAACGCACTTCAATCTAATAATATATACAAATTAATATTGGTGCTGATGGGTAAAGGTGCAAGAATAAAATGTGCAACTCACCGGGAGAGAGAAAATAAAGCTGCAGAGTTAATAAGCAAATGAAATGCAAGAGAAGCACTAAATAGTTTACAAGGAAGATAACAAACACATCGTCCTATATATAAACACCATTTATCAATCAAATACTTAACGTGCGGTGCACCAATCACTAGAGAGAATTGAGCTTAATATTAGCAACAGCATTCTCTAAGAAGAGGTGCACACCAAGCGTGCTCAATAAGGAATGTGCATTGACACTGACAGACATAATAATGTTAAAAAAAAACACATTAAAGGCGTCTTATAGGTCACATATAATTACGATGCAAGCAACTTTTTTAAACTCATAGTAATTGAATAGATACATACATTTAAAAATTCACTTGTTACACTGGACCATTTAAAATGAACTTGTGAATTTAAAAATGTGCTTAAAAATTGTTAAAAGAATCTTAAAGGAAATGGTGACCATTTACAAGACATGTACATGCTGATTATAGCCTAATGCTTAAATTCTAACCTAAAATCTTGATGTAGCCTAACATTCATTTTAACCAAGAATTTTACTGAATTAGTCATTCTAAAGACAGCATGGCAACATGGCTTAAAGTTTGTGAGTAAAGCCAGAATGTTAGGGTGTATTGACTCATTGACTCATTTTGTCATGAGCCTGTTTGTTTATATATTTTCAAAATATATTATAAGCATTTTTTAAATCATGCATTTAGTTTTAGTTCAACTGATAAATCGGCATTTGTGATGTTGCACTAAATGACAACAGAGCAGTATGCGGAAGCCATTATTTCTCAAAAACAGGAAAGAAGGATCCAACACATTAAGCTTTGAAAGGTTTATGGTGCTATAAAAACCCTTTCTGGCACACACAATCTATAATGGGCTTATAACTTGCAGATAATTAAATATTCACTTCTAACAGCTAATTGATGGACAAAGTCGGTCCACTTTTGCGCCAGACCACTTCCAAGAGTTGTTGGCAAAGATCTTTAGCTGTGTGCCAAAACCTCCATTATTTAATGGCAGAGTGGCACATACAACATCTATACAAACCTCTATGTACACAGGAGCCAAGATTAAATAGCTACAACAATATCACATATGAAATTATAGCAGTTTAGAGGAATAACTACCTAAAAAGTGAAAATAGCTCAGCTGTTTTCAAGCTTGTTCTTTTTTTTTGTTGGTAAAATGCTTCTTTTTTCCAATGTGTAGCGATGTAGCTTCACACATTTTGCATGCCAAAATGCTAAATTGACATTTTTTACACACTGTATTGCATGTGCAGCTTTACAGCTGTGCAAACTGCAGTAATAATCTCACATGCTCACCTAAACGTCCTTTCTTTCATATAAAGCACTGGGAAGCATTTCAATGAATCAGTTAGTTTGGACGAAATGAGTCCCTGTACAGATGCCTTTGTGGCATTTTACATATTTTTTGAAGGTATATAGGTAAGTGTTTCCTACAGAATTGAGCACTTGCAGCAGGGGAAATGTCCTTCTTTTTTTATTAATAACATAATTCTAATGAAAAATTGGTAATTATATTATATTACATTATATTATATAGTTTATGATTTATTATATTTATATTATATATTCATCACATTTAAATTTTTACATTTATTTAATAACAAAAAATGTTATTGCAATAGTTTATCTGTAGTTAGCTACATGTCATTTGAACTAAGAACAACACTGATTCATGCTCTCATATCCTCTTCTGTCCACAAAAACCTGGTGCCATAGGGTTGTTTTAGATTTGTTAAGTAACTTACAGTGGTCAATTAAAGTGAATTTGGAGCTCTGTAAATATAACAAGCTCAGCACACATTACCAAACCAAATCGAACAAAACACAGTTTTTATTCAGTGATTTAGATAAAATTCATTGAGCAAGCACAGAACCACCTCATGTGTGCTCAGAGCAGAGCTGTGCACGAACAACCTATGTTTGTTCATTGACTGTTTGATTAAATCGCAGCTCTTTGCAGTTTAATATTCACATGAGGTCATGTCTTCATTTTGGTTAATTTAGATGGGCTGTACACCCCTACACAATGCAATAGAAAGACGTGTTGTTTTTTATTTTGCAGTATGTGTTCTTTTTATCTCATCACATTAAATTCAGACTGCAAGCTTGCAACTTGGGTATCATTCTTTTACCATGGCGCTGGAGATTCAGTAGCGACGGAACGCGGTTCATCACTATAGTTTTAATTATAGTTATATAAAATAAAATGTTTTCTAGTTTTATTGGTGGTATTTAGTGTAAATACCCCCCAAACAGCTTTAATGTTGTTAGATACTTTTTGTTGGGAGTTTGTAGTGTAGAATAGCTAACTACCATTTTACAGGGTAGCTTGACTACAGTTAATAGCTTGACAAGCTACAGCTTCCACAACACTGCCTTATAGCTGATTATTCTGAAAGACAGAACCATTTTGCCTACTTTTTTGGCAATTGTTCCTGGCTGTAAGAACATAGTGGGTAGGGAGGGCATCATGGGATGATTATGAGTCACAAACAAGATGTGTGAGAGCTGCTTGTGGATCAGTTGTTACATAAATCTGAGGGCAGATGATACCCACAAACTGATCACAGGGAAATGTGAAAGGTGTGTATTTGTGTTTATGCACTATTAGTTTGAATTCCACAGTGCTTTGAGTAAGAAATTTCACTGGTTCAATGTTAAGCCAGCATCATATTTGACATGTACTAATGATTTGTGCCAGTGTAATGGTGGCCAGCTGATAGATAGATGTGCAATGTGTATAAACCTCACTCTCCTGACCTCAAAAGGTGCACTAGCGACTGACGCTAGAGGCTTCAGTCTCCTTGTTAGCACACCCGCCTCCCATGCAGGACGATGCCAGTTCGAGTCCTGTATGGAGCGGGTAGAACAGGAGCGTCACAATGGTGCTGTGACCTGGATGGGAGTGAGGTTTAGGGGGGTGAGTGTAACTGTGGCCAGCTGATAGATAGCTGTGCAATGTGTTTAAACCTTACTCTCCTGACCTCAAGATGTGCACTAGTGACTGACATTAGAGGCTGTAGCCTTTAGCCTCATTGTTAGCACACCCGGCTCCCATGCAGGAGATGCCGGTAGAACAGGAGTGTCACAACTGCATTGTTTCAAGTTACGTTCATTAAGACTGGAGAGGTTGAGATGGTCATGTTATTCAACAAAACTGTTACTCCTTCCAAATGCTAAAAGACAGGTCTCATTTTTCTAAATATTCCCCAGCCTGTCTGTTTCAATACGCAAAACAAGCTGTCATTTGCACATATTCCCAGGATTTCTATAAAAATTAAAACACTTTTGTTTTAGACCTTACAGTACATTAACTTAGTGTGCTAACTACATTGAAAAATAAAAAGACCCTCAAGGAGTTGATACTAAAACTGCTATGCTCTTGTGGTGCTATTTCTTTTATATTGAGAAACAGAATGCAGGAAACAGAGATCTATAGCATTACTATAATGTTCTATGTAATAAGCAACTTGTCAACTATTCAAGACAATGTTTCATGTTCTGTTTCAAACCCATATAACTTTCTTTCTTCCGTGGAACACAAAAGATGTTAGATTGAAAGTAGCCTCAGTCACTATTCACTTTGTTGCATTGTTTTCCCCATACATTGAAAATGAATGATGACTGAGGCCAACATTCTGCGAAATACCTTCTTTTGTGTTCCACACAAAACATGAGGGTGAACAAATGATGATAATTTAATTTCATAAAAATTTTAGGGTTAACTATCGCTTTAATGACACATTCCGGTCTCTGTGTTTAAAAACAAAGCAGTCATTTGCGCATATTTCCAGGCACACTATATATATATATATATATATATATATATATATAAAAATGTGTTGTAAGCCCTACATTAACTTAGTGTGTGAACCTCTCTCTGTCAGTCTGGGAAGCAGCCATATGTAAACAGCTAAGGGAGTTGGCTGTTCTTCTCATTCCTGTAGTTGACGTCAAAAAGGAAGACGGCGTCTGCCGAAGTACGTCAACAGCAGTCTGGTTCTTGCTCATGCTCGGTTGGGAGCACATTTGAGGATGACAGGCTCAAAGACATACTGCTTGGATCTCACAATACCAGGAATAATGTCAGCATAAGAGGAAACGCCCATGCAAACATCTAATAATCATAGAAACACTGTCTATTTATACTACAGTTGGCCTAATTTTAGTACCGTGACGCGCACAATGATGGCATAGACTATTATCCAACACACCCATGATGAATCTGTCAGCCTAGCAAATCAAGGAATGTGGAAGTGCCATTGGCAAACATTGATATCAAATGATTTATTTTCAGCTATTGTTTTATTTTATAGGAGAGTACAGAGAGCAAGAAATAATGAGAAGAAGAGGTGTGAATGGTATGCAGAATGGCCATTTCCGATTTTCGTCTTTCTTACATGTCCGACTCATAATGGACTAAGAAACGATGAGAGAGCTGAACAGAGTTGAAGTTAATAAACAGAATAAAGCAAAACTTTTGTTGACAGTTGGTGAGCATGTGTGCTAACCAGTAGGCTATGGCTCTGCGACTTCAATTGATTTACTAGAACGTTCTAAAGACAGCACCGTTGTCTTTGCATACTGTCCCTTTCCTCATGTTGTCTTTACAAACTTATCTTCAGAAACAGATGGACTCTATCAACAAAATGGTTGCCCAATTCAAAGTAGACTGAACAATGAAAAGTACGCCAAGCAGTTTTGACACTTTAGCAGATGTTATTTGTTTAATGTTGAGAATCAGAACGCTGGAAACAGAGCACTAGTGTTTTTCTATAATCTTCTATTGTTTAAGCAATTTACTTTACCTCAACCTGTCACCTGTCTGCCCTGTGATGGACTGGCCACCTGTCCAGGGTGTTTCCCTGCCTTCGGCCTGAGACAGCTGGGATAGGCTCCAGCACTACCCGTGACCCTGCATAGGACAAGCGGCTATAGAAGATGGATGGATGGATGGATGTCAACTACCTTTAAAAAATACCAGAGGTAGTAGGTAGTATTGCTAACTCAAAATAATATTTTTGCCTAATTTTTAGAATGACGCATTTCAGTTTCATAACAAACTTCCATCAAACTGAATTGTGTAATTTTTAACAAAATAAAATGAATAAAACATAAAATATTTAGTTTTTTTTATTTTATTTATTTAAAGATTACTCAATTGAACTTGATAGAATTTTGTTACGAAATTGAAATGCATAAATCTTAAAATATTTTCTGAGTGTAATTCAGGAGACTTAAAGTAATTGTTTACCCCAAAATGGAAACTCTCTTATCATTTACGCACCCTCATGTCATCCCAGATGTGTATGACTTTCTCTCTTCTGCAGAACACAAACAAAGATTTTTTTAAGAATATTTCAGCTCTGTAGGTCCTCACAATGCAAGTGAATGGGTACCGAAATTTTGAAGCTCCAAAAAGCACATTAAGGCAGCATGACCTCATGCGAGAGTAGCGTCTCTAGTTTCGTTTGATTTGCCGCTTTAAAAAATCCATAATTTTTTTTGACATAAACATGATGTCTGCTTTTGGGACATTATTCCCTCAGAAGTTGAAAAAAACATGTTAGTTATTTTGAAGAACTTTCAACATTAACACATCTGTGGATCATTTCGATGTATTTTTTATTTCTGTTATCACTATAAAATATGGTTCTATTCATTAACATTAGTAAATGCATTCCTGTATACAGTATTTACTGTGCATTTTCACATTGAGAATCAATGTGTTCATCCAAAAGCTGAAAAATGTTTCTTTTAGCGGCTTTACATGGAGTTAGGATGAAAATAAGGTGAATTTCAAACTCTTCTGAGACCAGTGCAGACAGACAGCACACTGGAGGTTAAGTCATTCACTAAACAGGGAGCAAGGGAGCAAGGGACATTCTATTGCTTCCTATGCGGCTATGGGCATTCACTCCTAACATCTGACCAAAAGATCAGTTTCAGGCTGCAGATGATGTTTGGACCACTCAACATGTTTGACAGACATGGGACAATGAGAATCAGTACATAGATTCAGAATTTATAATTTGTAATTTTATTTGAATGTGGTTGGCAGTGATTGGATGATGCTGGCCATTACTTTGAATAAGAATTATTTATCCAACTTTAATGTCTCAAAAACATGAATAACCAACACTCCTGGAAACATAAACATTTTGATGGAAAGAATCTGACTTTTTATAGCTTGCTATTATTTATAATTTCACAACTAAGCAGCACACAGCAGTCACACTCGGGTTTCAGTAGGACAAAAGTAATCCATACGACTCCAGTGGTTAAATTCATGTCTTCAGAAGAGATACAATAAATGTTTGTGAGAAACAGATACCTTTTTAAAGTCCTTTTTTATATCAATCTCCACTTTCACTTTCACATTCTTCTTCTTTTGTTTGTTGATGAGTCGTGTTCTTCGTGCATATCGCCACCTACTGGGCAGGGTGGAGAATTTATAGTAAAAAAGGACTGTTTCTCACCCATACCTCATATTGCTTCTAAAAATATAGATTTAACCACTGGAGACATATGGATAACTTTTCTGCTGCAATTATGTGCTTTTGGAGCTTCAAAATTTCTGTACCCATTCACTTGAATTGTTTGGACCTACAGAGCTGAGATATTCTTCTAAAAATATTTGTTTGTGCTCAGCAGAAGAAAGAAAGTCATACACATCTGGGATGGCATGAGGGTGAGTAAATCATGAGAGAATTTTCATTTTTACAGTAGGTGAACAATCCCTTTAATGAAGTTCACAATTGTTTCATTTAAGTATAAATTTAGTCTCAGATGTTTCTCCTAAAATTCCTTAAAACTAATACACTACACACAAATGAGTTCATATTGAAACTTCAAAAAGATGAAACATTAAAATACTTTTTTGCAGACTTTGGTATCTTGGCAAATCTGAGCACATTGTTAGATCTCTTCTAAATCTCTAGAGGAGACACATGTGAGATTACTGGAGTCAAGGAGAAAAATGTTTCTCTCTTATGTGTATGCCTATCACTGTCAAAGAAGGTTTTCGGCAACTAAATGTCTAATTGCATCTTGACATACCAATCAGTACAGTATATGAGGTAAGTTTCACCTGATTTAATCACTCTATTAAAATCTTATGAGCATTGTTACCTTTATTAGAGCATTTAAGATTATTATAACTTCTCAAGCAGTACCTGCGAATGTGGTCGACAATAACACCTGCCTATTAGTTGAGTAATAAAAACAGCATTCTCTTGTGTTTATCATTTTCCTTGCGATAAGAAAGATGACTATCGCAGGAGGGCACAATTTCATCTGAGAGCTTTGGGAGAAAGGAATGTCTCGGCTCAAAATAATCCTTCTCTCACAGTCTGGGTGACATTCAATTTGATTCAAAGCACTCGAGTCATGTTAATATCGCTGCACATCGCAAGCAATGATGTAAGCCTCTTCATAACAGAAGAGCCATTTAGAGTCACTGAATGCCATGTGATGATATGAAAACCACAAAGGAAGCTCAGCACTATTTAATTACACAGTATGCAGTAGCAGAATGCCTGTGAAAACTGACATCCTAACAGATTTCAATGGCTCTTGAGGTCAAAAGTTTACTCTCGGACTGTTCACATGTTGGCACCTCTCTGGAGGTTGTATAGCCTGTTGAACACGTGTGTATAATTTCAGGGGTGAAAACACAACTGTGTGCTGTAACAGCAAACTATTCCAACTGCCACTCTCATTTTTGGCTCTCGTAACTGAAGCTTTCATTAAAACATAATTACACAATTTATCAACCAGGCGCCATTTCTACTCCATCTAACATCCTCATCAAATGCATCCCTTAATTGAAAAATAAAGATACAGCATCATAGTGTTAATGTGTGGTTCTGATGAAGCTGGATAATATGTTTCCTTAATGTTCATTTCATCTGCTGTTATGAAATGGATCAGGCTTCTGTGAAATAAAGCAGGTGTGACAGAGGATCCTCCAGCTATTGGCACCCTGGCCCTCCCCCGTTGTACCCTATCCAGCTTCATAATAACGATGTGTGACCAAGAGGAGGGGTGTGGAAATGGTGCACTGCTAGAAGAGCATTATGAGGTGCACCTGGTGCTTACTGCCTCATCAACACTGCCATAAATCTATCACTTTATCGCTGAAGAGATTCCACTAGTGCAATGGGGCTCCTACACCACTGGAGCAACTAGACTGTTCTGCATGAACTCATCCCTCACTTCCTCCACAATGAGGACAGTTGAAACTTCCAGCTTTCTACTAGGAAAAGTGTAGTGGAATGCCCTTTGAAGTTGGACTTTCAACTTGGCATCTCTGCAAAATTGGAGTTGAAGTTGCTAGGAGATGGCTCTGGTGACAGTTGAACACTTGGTATGCTAACACGAGCACAGAAGTTTGTTTGCTTGTACGAAATTTCTGGAATTTCTCACAACCGACTTTTAATGGAACACAGCTAAAGCAAGCCCAGTTTAATTAGGCTGGTTTCAGGTTCACCTACTGTAAGCCCGATCGGACGGTTTCTTAAGGGGCGCTTACATGAGACATGTTCTTGTGTTCAAAAACAGATACTGTAGATATAGCGCAACATAATGGAACAAAATGCAAGGTTCTTGGCTAACACCTCAAAATAAATGGACAACACAACTTCAAAAATTAAAAAAATATTAAAAGTCAAATAAGACATACTATTCGTAGGTATGTGAATGCAGACATGTCTTGCTACGCAAGTTCGATTTCATGCGCTGTTGCATACCAAAATGTGTCAGACAGCAATTCATAATGCAATGCAAGTAAACATTGCATTCTCAACGTTGCCACAAGAAGCACTATAGTGGACATTAATGTGAAATGTTTGTGCTGTGTGTTTTCAATTTCAAACCAGCTACTGTCTTGATGGAGCAAAAGTCTGAAGAGAACATTGCTGAGTAAGTCAGCTAAAGTCAAAATATTTATTATTTTGCAACTCATCTGAATAATAACACATCCAGTTTAATGGCACAAACTTTTGAAGGTTTGTAACCACCGCAGTAATGCAAGAACACACGTTAAGCATGTTCAACTGGACCATGTGCACTCAATGGCTATGTCTCGTTTGGAAGGCTGCGTCCTCCGGAGGTTGCATTTGTCGGCCACATACGTCATCGAGGCTGTCTCGTTTCATAAAAGCGAGTAGGACACTTTGAATGCAGCCTTCGTTTGCAACCTTCTTTCAGGGGAATTCGGAGGATGCATGAGGTGTATCCTTTGTGGGCACTCATAACCCATAATTCTTTGCTTCAACGGAAATGTCTAAAAAAAAATGATGCCAATTTGCCCGTAAATATGAAATATGATGATCAACTGTTCCGCTCAAAGCGCTCGTGCTTGTTAAAGAGTGGCGTGCTGTCATAGCAACCATGTTACGTTCCGTTTTTGTTTGTCCTATGAAGGCTTTCTCATTTAAACGAGGCTTTTTTAAAGGAGGACGCTTGGTATACTACAGCGTCCTACCTAGCACGCAGCCTTCGAAAACGAGACACAGTGATTGTGTTGGTCAAGCACTAGTATATTTCAGGCCTAGAAAAATTTCTAGCAAAAAAAGGACTTAAATATTGATCTGTTTCTCACCCACACCTTTTGTATCACTTTTGAAGATATGGATTAAATCCCTGGAGTCGTATGGATTACTTCTATGATGCCTTTATGTGATTATTGGAGCATAAAAGTTCTCGCCACAATTCACTTGGATTGAATGGACCTACAGAGCTGAGATATTCTTCTAAAAATTGTAATTTGTGTCCTGCAGAAGAAAGTAAGTCATACACATCTGGGATGGCATGAGGGTGAGAACATAATGAGAGAATTTTCATTTTTGGGTGAACTATCCCTTTAAAGGGGATAAATTGACACTTCACTATGCTCCACCCCCCTTGGTTACCATTGCATGAAATGAATGGTAGATTGCAGTGAACGGCACGTCTTTGGTCAAATATTCTAATAAATGGAATTGACAACATTATTAAATGGGCTGAAATGAAGAGTGACATTGTAAGGCATATTTATCTGACATTTTTTGTAACAGAAATCATTAAATTACACAGTAATTTGATTGAAAACTGCAGAGACTGTGAATCAGAATAAAGAAAAACGATTATCACAGTCACTTGAAAAGAGAAAAGCGTCATTTGATGGTGATTACACACCTGATAACATTAATGCAAGTGAACAGAACTGCTCATAATGTCTCATAACACACTCATTATGATGCTGTGAACGCCTTATTTACTATTGCCTTTACTAAGACCTGAATCAATACGTAAATTAATTAACATTCATTTATTAGCTTTAATTTACCTTGGAACAAATGTAGGTGTCCTCGCTGATGTCTTACATGTTCATTTGGAAATGAAATCTGACAGTTTAATCCACAGCATTCGCTTCTCAAGATTTATTTAAAGATTTTTTTTTAAAAGATAGAAAAAAGACTGCGTGTATCCTCTCTGGGTACCTCTTGTCAGTATTACAAGTGCACCAGCAATAACGTGTTGCACATTTGTTTGATTATCTTGATAAAATCCTGCTTAAAACTACTCAAACACACATTATTCCCATAGGCTCCCATTGTAAATTAATAAACGCATGTCAGAGAAATGGCGCACAGCAACAGTTGCTAAAACAGAATAGGTCAGAAATGCTTTTAAGGTGGGGCTTAGCGAAGGGTCAATTTAACAACACTTTTCCAACATGGTTTTACATTGCAAACTGCCTAAAACACAGTATGCTCTCAACTTGTTTGTTAAAGCAACACTGGTAAAAATGTCAAAACTAGTGACAATTATAAGACAAAATATAGATAAATTAGTCAACCTCACTGATCAACTGTTCCGCTGTTGAACGACTTGTGATCAAGTCGAACCATCATAATACACCCCTAATTTCACAGCCTTGGACACTTTAGTCTAAATCACTTTGTTTGTGTTTTATTTTGTCATGTAAAACCTTTCTGAGGCATGTCACTGCTAATCCCACTGTGTATGTGTTCACATCCCATCACCCTGGCTAATTAGAGATCTACTCAGCTGGGGTTAATGGGAGATTAGTCCACAAATTAGGACTTCTGTAAGATTATTCTCTACCCAAACCCCTCAGAAAGGCGAGAACACTCAGAGAACACAAATGCATTAATTACCCAAATGGCAAGGATTTCCCCCTGATTCATTACTGTCAATAAATGTTGTTAAATGCATTGTTTTGATTTCATTTCTTACCTTTTTATTACTTCGTCTGACTACTTGGTCCAAAGGAACATTAAATATGCTCAAATCCTTTTCCAACTCAAAAAGTCATTTTGTTCTTAATTTGCACTTAATACTGTGTATAGTATTGTAAATTGCAGCTCCTTTCATGGAAACAAGCCAATTTTGTGGAATAACACTGGAAAAGTGCCAGGTTTTCTTGGTGAAATGTCAGCTGGCTTAGAGGCTGACCACTTAAACATCTGCCAACACAAAAGCGAAAGCACTGTTGCCCGAAGGGGATTCCTCTGTGGCATTCCTTTATAGCCGGACATACCCCTCACAGAAACATTACAACAGCATTTCTTCCTCAAGCCATGTGTGCCGATGGCAACCTCAGCGTACAAGTTCTGTCAGTGATGCACTAATACACAGATTACAGGCTTAAAGAAGCCAAATGCTGACTTCCTGTTAAAATCACAGTATTAACACACTAAACACCCCCTTGGGTGTGCTCAAGACAGAGATCTCTGTAGGAGCTAGCTTAAAACTGCAGGAGAAGTTTACACATTTTTCAAATTTTTATCAGCATTGGGATTGATTTTCTGGTATAGCTTCACCAGTCTTTGGTTTTAAGATGGTATTTTTTAAAGTCATTAACGTAAATATTTGGCATGAAATTTTCAAGTGTGTGTAATCAGAATACAATATGAAACATTACATTTTTTAGAAAAAAATTGCATTTTTAATCATATAGTGTTTGCCAATCCTGATTCTAGACTACCCCAACACTGAACATTTTTGAGGTCTCCCTTAATTTAGACGCTCAAGTTCATGGAGTCTCTATTAATGAGCTGATCAGGGGTCTTAGAATAAAGAGACATCAGCCGCATCCAAATTCCCACTTTCAGAGTATATACTGCAGTTGATTAAGAACTTAATTCTTGACCCTTGATAAATTATGTTCTGTGGGTATGAGATAACAAAATGTCAGCTGTCTTGTCCAAATGTCTTACTGTGCCATGAATACTACATTTTTGGAAATCTAACTAATTTGACACACTGCTTTTTGCATACTGTGAGTAGCAGGGAAGTATGCATGTTTGGACATCGGACTGGAACCAGACTGGAAAAAACTGTTCTTCTGCAAAACAAATGGATATCACAATGCAATCTTAATAATTCAGATACTGGCTGTGACACTTACCTGTACGAGATTCCACCCCTCTAATGATTCGGCGATGATTGAAGTCACCGATGGACACACTCCTCCAAAGATCATCAAATGTTTTGGCCCGTAGCAGATTGCATCAAAGAAAGCCCGCAATCCCTTTGCATTGTCACACTGTGAGAGAGGGAGAGAGAGAGGGAAATTAAGTCCAAAAGTAAATTCTACAAATGTACATAGAACAGTAACGTCAATCATGGTGGCATTGTTAGATGTATATGCTCTGAATTCATTATCCCTTGAAAAGCAAGTTTCAACCTTGAGAGTTTTTCTTGATTTATATTCTGCATGTATAACCATGTTGCACAACCAGAATTGCAATTGCAATGTTTCTTTAATAATACAGTCAATGGAAAATTGAAAATCATAAATCAGTGTAAATGGAGGAAAAAAACATGGACATTGAATATTTGAATGTGCACAACATACTGTGATGTACAGGAGAGTGCAACTGCTGCAGCACTATGCACCCATTTCATATCACTATGGCAACGCTCTTGGCTCTGTGGAAGTGCTGAAGGAAAGAAAAGATGGAGCAGGGCTATTGATTGCGATGCGAGCTTCTAACTGTTTTATCTTTGATTTTCTCATGTTGGTAATGATATTTCAGTCCCTGGTAAACACTTCCAAAGGTCAATTAATGGCAGTCAGCTTGACCTGACTCAATCTCTGTCGTAACAAGAAATGTTGCAACATTACACACCATGGCCCGGTCAAGAATTGTATCTGTTTGACCTTGCTTGGATTGCTTATGTTGAGCCTTTTTTGTCTTATTCTGGCTTAGTCTGGATTTAAGCAAAAAATATATAATTAAAAACATTTTTTTTTGCATTATCATAATTATTAATTAGTTAAAAATTTAAGGGCATTCTGTCTGCACCATTTATTAGGCTAATTGTTAGTCTGTGTATACATATGCTAGACGAATGTCTGCAATGCATAGATTTACACTCACCGAGCACTTTACTAGGAACATTATGGTCCTAATAAAGTGCCCGACATGATGGTCTACTGTTGTAGCCCATCCGCCTCAAGGTTCGACATGTGCATTCTGAGATACTATTCTGCTCACTACAATTGTACAGAGGGGTTATCTGAGTTACCGTAGCCTTTCTGTCAGCTCAAACCAGTCTGGCCATTCTCCGTGACCTCTCTCATCAACAAGGCATTTCCGTCCGCAGAACTGCCGCTCACTGGATATTTTTTGTTTTTGGCACCATTCTGAGTAAACTGTAGAGACTGTTGTGTGTGAAAATCCCAGGAGATCAGCAGTTACAGAAATACTCACTGAGTGCAATTTTTTTTCCCCATTCTGATGGTTGATGTGAACATTAACTGAAGCTCCTGACCCATAACTGCATGACCTTATGCATTGGATGATTAGATAATAGCATGAATAAGTAGGTCTACAGGTGTTCCTAATAAAGTGCTCAGTGAGTGTATGTCAGTTGTAAAACAAAGGACCAATCACATGAATCTGGGGCGAGATAAGATTATGTTCATATACGTTCTAAATGTTTATGTAAGCAAAGGTTTATAGAAGCTAATATGCCTAGGAACTCGCTTTCTGTTGATTCTGTTCTGCTCCAACTAGCTGTTTTTAACACAATAATGCATCCTGTGTGAACAGCCCTAACAAATTTAAAAGAAAAAAGAAAAATTGCTGGCCCACAACCAACAGAAACGCAATGGACATTCTTACACAATTTCTCTATTTCTAAAACTAAAGCACACCGGTGAGTGTACTGGCTAGTGTGCTTCAGTCCGTGCAGAAATAGAAGTGTTGAAAATAGACTGTGGCGTATGAAACGCAGGAATATGTGATGAGGCACTGCGGGGTGAGTCGATTGAAGTGATGGCGTTCATAATGCTGAATAAAATAGCAGGCTTTTAAAAGCTCTCATTTGCATATTCCCTCCATGTTCACTTAATTCTGGTCATCAGTAACCACGAAAACACTGAGTGCAAAACAGTCCTTTCTTCTTGTTTAACAGAAAATTGTCTGTTCTCCAGCGAGATGGTAGTTAAATTCAGCAAATATAGCGAGTGTAACAATAAAAGCTTTCAGGAGTGAAATATGCTGTACTCAGTGAAGTTCTATGGTAAGTGTTTATATCAAATAAGGATTATTGTGAAAATGAATCAGGGGGACATCATTTGACAGTATGAACAGTCAATTTAAGCATTAGTTTCATCAAATTCCCCAAGACAGTTTTCTTCCACAGTAACCATGATTCTTCAGTCTGTAATAAATCTCTTAAAAATACAAACAACATTCCTGAACATTTACACAGAATACCATAAAATGTGAGGTAACTGATCAAGAAATTGTGGTGGTCATGTGACTAAAACACATTATGTCTTCCAAAAGGCACTTTTGCCTACCAACAAACATGATGTGGTTGTTTGCCTTATAAGGCACACATCCACAATCTGCCAAGAAGGCTTTGACCATGTTGTCATGGAAACGCACTCCTCACTTTGAGCGCTAAATGAAGGAGAAGGCAAGGCCGGCATTGATAGATATAGCACAGATTGGCTGTTATAATCATGAGACTATTAATCAGTATTCAGAGGTGATGTTGAAGGCTTAATTTTAGATAGAGCAGAGCTGGTGCCAGACTGAGAGAATTGACAACAATAGAAGCCACCACCACACTACTGCAAATGAATTTAATGAATTTATTTCATTATCAAGCAGTGATATAAATTAACCTTTAAAAAAGAAAAATCAACAAGCACAATGGGACTTTGAGTGATGGTGACTAATACCTGTTTGACTATCTGGGCCAATTTTGTAATTCAGTAACCAGTTGGGCAGGTACCTCTACAAGACTGTCCAAAGTCAATGGCATCTGCATTGCTGCCTAGTCAATCAGTGATTCAACAGACAGCATTTTAGAAAGAAGGTATACACTGATTTACTGCCTTCAGTCACATCATCAGATGCCTTCTTTTTTTTTTTTTTTAACCAACTGCTGAATTGCATAGTCAAGATTGTGGGATATTATAGGCAGCGAGGGATACTTATATGATGCCTTCAAAAATCAGCCAGATGGAGTAATCTTTTTAGACAAGACGTTGTACACACACCGAATTTGGGCATGCCTTGATGCATTTCTATGTCCCTAAACTGCCTAAAAAGGCAATATTTTCAAGTTTCAGACACAGCCTAAATCTGTGTTAATGGAAATGAACCCCAAACGGCTCTTTATGTCCTGTCAGTAGAGTCGTTAGCATGGTAAGCCAGCCCAGCACAGTGACCACAAGGCTTACTGCTGTTGACACGCCATCTCTCCAGTGGCCGGATTCTAGACCTCCAGTAGATCAGGAGGAAAATATATAAAGCCAACTAAAGCTCTAAGAGCACACATTACCTGTAGACTCAACGAGGCAATATATTTATTGAATGTGCTGTATGGAGCCAGTTCCCTAAGAAAAATCTCAGTGTAACAAACTGTTTATTAATGGCACCAATAATAATAATTAGGACCACTGGCAGAATTTACATGTTAGGCACATTTTAGAAAGCTCTTTACTTTTATTGTGACCAAAATCAGACTGTAAACAATCCTGTTTTAGTGCTAAATGATATTCACAAGCTTGATTTGCTAATTTATCCATGTGTATCTGATGGAAAATGGAAATAGAGGATGACACATAAATTTGCAATTTCAGAACCAAATGACTCGGAAAGGACAGTAGGCTAAGGATTATTAATGGAACTATTTCCTCTGACATCTTCAGCATCATAAAATGGCCACCCAAGGTACTGTGGCTACAACAGGGGATAATCACGGCAAGCTAACCATGATGAAACGGCTTGTTAACAGTGGCAATGGCAGCAGCTGCACCTGTCGCCAGTCAGTGGCAGATTATTGCAGCCAAGTATGCAACCTGATGTCTTCAGGACTAGGAGAGAGAGGGAGAAATAAGGGGAGAAATAAAGAGGAAAAAGGTGAGAAAAGAGAGCGAATGAGGACCAGCATGTCTCAAGCAATCTGCTCTTTATAAAGGGGCTTAATGGCATGCACAAAATGAAGTTGACTAAAAGTAGAGGCACATACAAATGGAAGAATATGAAATCAATTTAGAAAACATTTATAGCTTTCTTCTATAGGTAGCCTGCAAGTTGATCATGCTACACATGTGATCTTCTTTCTCCAATCACTGATACTTTTGTCGCTCTGTCAATTTTTCCCAGTAAGTTTTCACTGGCCTATTTTCTTACCAATGTCCACTGTCTTGCTATCATTAAATACTTATCAGAAACATTCTTGGGTAATGGAGTTCAAATCAGACATAGTTTACAAGGAATTTTCCCACTCACTCTCAATCTGCTCTCGGCTACTGTTTGGGCACAACATCTCTATTGTTAATAAGAGAGCTTTCTGCAGTAAAAAGCAGGCAAAGATGACAGTGGTTTGATGTTCCTCAACAAAATAAAGTTCGAAAGTCAACTGGTTTTCAGGCAAAAATGTGTTTATAGCACAAATTAGCTTTATGGTGATTATGGACAGTCTGGTTGGTTAAAGTATATACACAGGACACTGTCTTGCATTTTAAAGCAGATGGACAGAAATTTAGAGGAATTAGGGAGGCCAGCAGAGGGTGCTCACCATATGATCTGTGTGGATCCTAATGCCCCAGTATAGCGATGGGAATACTATACTATAAAAAGGAACCATCCTTCGGATGAGACGTTAAACCGAGGTCCTGACTCTCTGTGGTCATTAAAAATCCAAGGGTACTCCTCGTAAAGAGTAGGGGTGTACCCTGGTGTCCTGGCCAAATTCCCCCATTGGCTTTTATCAATCATGTCCTCCTAATAATCCCCATCCCTGAATTGGCTACATCACTCTACTCTCCTCTCCACCAATAGCTGGAGTGTGGTGAGCTTACTGGTGCACTATTGCTGCCGTCACATCATCCAGGTGAATGCTGCACACTGGTGGTGATTGAGGAGATTCCCCCTCTACTATGTAAAGCACTTTGAGTGCCTAGAAAAGTGCTATATAAATGTAAGGAATTATTATTATTAACTGATGGTGGAATTAAACTACAGGGGTCTTGAGATACATTTTTAAAAGCTGAACTCATTGAAACTTTATACGCTGTCTTAAAAACATGATGCTAATGGCACAAGATGGTGAATAAACAGTGAGACACAATGCAATGTCAAAAGATGTCCATTTGACGCCATGTACAATACACAGACCAACAATTAAAAAAATAGCACAGAATGAACTCACTCCATCAGCCCACATACCACACCAAATACTCGACTCATCCTCAACATCCTGAGACCCGAGCATGACTGCTGTGTGCATTATTCATTTCCCTTTTTGATTTGTAACTAATAGCACCTAAAAACAAGCAAGCAAAAAATAAAAAATGTCTAGAGCAAATAGTTTTCCTAAAAATGTATCTCCACATTTGTGGACAGCAGGACTAAGTTGTGAAATCTTAAAAAATACCAAGCTGGGGACACGTGACGCCATGCGAGAAGCACACGTGTGATTGCGGGCTCTGCACACTTTGCTACTTTTAAAATATTTTTATGTTATAATCTGGTGAGATTCGATATCATCCTGGTTACTTGCGTAACCTCGGTTCCCTGATGGAGGGAACGAGATGTTGTGTCGATGTAGTGACACTAGGGGTCACTCTTGGGACACTTCTGGTCTTTGATTAAAAAAAAATGGAGAGTGGTATTTACATACAGGTATAAAAGGAGCTGGTATGCAACCACTCATTCAGGTTTTATGCTGAGGAGCCGAGACAAGGACCCAGCCATTTCAGCGGGTAGTTCAGCGTTGTGGCAGGAAGGGCTGTAAAACCCCTTCTTCATCTCGGCCGGAGGGACAGGCTCTATCGCATCCTTCCGTAGGAGGGTAGTGATCTCCGCGCGCAAGGTAGCAGCGTTCTTGCCCTTCACCGAGGTGAAGTGGATGCCACTGAACCTGGGCGGACACCTGGCAAACTGAATCACGTAGCCGAGTCGGACATTCCGGATCAGCCATCGTGACGGATTGGAAAGTGCAACCCATGCATCCAAGCTTGAGCGAGGGAGACCAAGGGGACAATCTTGTTGGCCGTACCGGCAGGTGGGGCCTCGCGGCGGGGCAGACCTTGAGGTGCCAAGCCATGTTGTGGCCATGCTGAGTTCAGGGACATCAAGGCACTTACCTGGCTTCTTGTGACCACCCCCGGAACAGCCTGGGATGGGGGAGGAAGAGGCCTGTCCTCGTGACCCCTGGAGACTGTCATATTGGGGGCGGATTTGTGCCACAGCTGGGCGTGCAGGGGCGGGGAGAATGCCTCTGGAGCGCCAAACCTGCAAGGATGGAAAGGTGGACGGTGGTCGTGATGACGGCCGTGCACACCAGGTACGTGACCCAGGGAACGAGGAAACTGCTCTTTTGCTGAACTGTTGGGTACCGCAGCCACTTGGGCATGTGGCAAAATTAAATGAAAAAGCAACAAAAGATTCTCCTCTCGGCCCTCCACCAGGGGATGGAGTGGTCTGCTTACCAGCTCCAAGGTGGTTTTCGTCATCCCTGGGTCACCCGTCTCAGGGGTGCTTCGAAGCCTTCCGAGGGTTCTTGGTGGCCAGCCGTGAGATGGGTGGCGTCTGTTTCCTGCGGTGGGAACTGCTGGGCAAAGTTGAGAACTGCTGGGCAAAGTCCTCGACGGTGTCACCGAATAGGCCAATCTGGGAAATGGGGGCAGTAAGGAACCATGCCTTGTCAGCCTCACCCATCTCGACCAGGTTGAGCCAAAGGTGGTGCTCCTGGACAACTAAGGTGGACATAGTCCGCCCGAGAGACCACGCCGTGACCTTCGTCGCCCGGAGAGCGAGGTCGGTCACTGAGCGCAGCTCCTGCATCAAATTTGGGATGGAACTACCCTTGTGCAGTTCCTTTAGTGCCTTGGCTTGGTGGACTTGCAGGAGAGCAGCTTGTCCAGCGGCAATGTAAGCTTTGGCCATCAGGGACGACGTGAACCTACAGGCCTTGGACAGGAGCTTTGGGCGTCCGCGCCAGGTGGCAGCGCTCTGCGGGCATAGGTGCACCGCGAGCACCTTATCCAGGGGGGGAATCGCCGAATAGCCCCTGGCCGCCCTGCCATCGAGGGTAGTGAGGGCACGGGAGCTGAAGGATCAGGACCGGGCAGTAAAAGGTGCCTCCCATGATCTTGTCAGCTCCTCAAGCACTTCCGGGGAGAAAGGGACTGGAGCGGGGCGTGGCTGCTTTGAGCAACGCTGCGAGCCCAGGAACCAATCATCGAGCTGCGAGGGTTCAAGCCGTGACCGCAACGTTGCCATGGTCATGTTCTCGCAGTGAGTACATGATCCATCCACGAAAGCTGTCTCCATGTGGGTCGCGCCCAGCCACGAAAGACAGCGACCGTGACCGTCAGAAGTTGAGAGGTAATGACCGCAACCAGGAATAACACACAAATGGAAAGTCATCTTTAAAAAGATGTGTCTTTAAAACGACATTCAGTGTGTGCCGCTCTTTTAGAGAAATATACTCTTTTAGGAAAATATACTCTCTTTTTTCTGCTGAAGCACCCAGGGGCATTCTCTGCAGTGCACCAGTGCAGAGGAGGGAGAAGCTGGTGAAATGCGCCGCCAGATCCAGCAGAGGTGAATGAAAAGTCAGCTCAGTAAACATCGACCATTCGGCTCCGAAGAGAAAATCTGAATGAGTGGTTGCATACCAGCTTCCTTTTATACCCGTATGTCCGGGGGAGTGGTATGCAAATACCACTCGCCAATTTTCATTGGCCTTTTATCAAAGACCAGAGGTGTCTCGGGCTCCCAAGAGTGACCCCTGACACAACGTCGAGTGAGTGACAGATAGGTAAACCCAGTTACATACTTGCTCTTTGAGGTAAACATGGCAAAGAAGTCAAAATCCTCAGACTCTGGAGACATTAAAAGGCACTTACGTGTTCAAGCTGAGGCCTCTGACGGCCCTGCGAGCCAGGGACTCGATTTGGAAGGCACATCTGGAGAAGAAATTCAGCATCAACTGTCCAACATCTCGGTGATGCTGACGAAGGTTGTTGCTGATTTGGAGGATCTCGCTGTAATACGTCGATCAATCACGGCGATGGAAACAAAATTCTGTGAGTTGGTCACAGGAGTGGTAGATGTTGAGAAATGAATCGATTATCTGGAGTCATCGGAAAGGGAATTATCCGCTAATCCACCTGTGTCCAGAACAGACTTGGAACACATTTTGGAAAAACTGGAATATTTCGAAAATATGAGCCGAAGGTAAAACATATGGATTGTTGGAATTCCTGAGCATGAAGAAGGCAGAGATATAGTGAAATTCCTTGATGAGCTCTTCCCAAGTCTGCTCGATATAGCAGGCCATAAACTGGAAATCGAGCGAGCTCACAGAGTCCCAGCTCGGAGATCAGCTGAGGGAGACAGGCCCTGATTAATTCTGGCCAAATTTCTGAGATCATCCGATAAAGATCTTGTGTTGCGCCAGGCAAGGAGCAAAGGAAAGCATTCTTGGAAGAATCACAATATTTTTTTGTTCCCGGACTTTGCGAATTCGACAAGAGAGAAACGTGATCGGTTCAAGGAATGTAAGAAACTCTTACATCAACGGAAGATCGTTTTTGCACTGATGTTTCCGGCCAAACTGAGAATAGACACAGAGGACAGCAGCAAAGTATTTACATGTTCAAAACAGGCACTCTCCTTCATAAACACATTGGAGTAAGCCATTTGATGTTTCTTATATTAGTGGACTGATTCGCTGTTCAGTGACTCGATTGTCTGAGGAAGCTGGGTGCCTTTTTTGTTTCTTTTTGTGTTGGCTCCGCCTAGCGGCTGGAGTTTGTTTTGTGGAATGACACTTCCTTCAAGAAACTTTTGCATTGACATAAGATTGTTTTTACACTGAAGTTCCCGGCCAGATTGAGAATGGACTCTATGGATGACCGCAAAATATTTACATTCTCACATAAAGAATGTCTTTTATAAAGTTGACGGGCTGAGTAAATCATGGTGTATTTTATTTTATTTTTTTTCGCAGCCTCCAAGTGAGTTTGGCACTTGATCATCTGAGGAACCGGGATGCCTGTTTTGTTTCTTTTTGTGCTGGTTCCGCCTAGTGGCTGGAGCTTGTTTTGTGGAATAACACTTCTTCGGGACAGTTGTGGATGAATCTGTTCGTTCTTTGTGCTTATGCCTCAATTTGGCTGGAGTTTGTTTTTGTGGAGTATTTTTAAGGGACAGAAGAATGATTTCATCATCTGCTGCACTCATAACGTCCAGCTCACTGAACAATTGTTTGTCTGTCCGAGGAAACTGAACGGCTTTATATCAGCTGGAATTTGTTTTGTGGAGGAACACACCTTCAAGACAGTTCTGTGAATGAATCTACATGTTCTTTGTGTTTATTCTGCCTGTTGGCTGGGGTCTGTTTTACAAAGTATTTTCTGTTATGTAATTTTGCCTCACAAATTTGTGCAGAAGCACCGGACTTGAGCAATCCAATGGCAAAGTTGTTGCGGGGGCTCTTGTAGGCATACATGGACCTTTTGAGTTTAGAGGGATTGATGCCGGTTGGCGCGGTCATGTGCAGGGTTAATGCGCACGTTTTTCTTTTTTCTGTTTGTTTTGTTCAGGGGAAAGTTTGGTGTTTGATTGTTGCAGTAATGGGGAATGTGGTCTGTATAATCTTGTTTTTGACACACAATTTTTTTTTATTATATCAATATGTCAAATGTTAATATGAGTAGGTTATCTCTCTCCACATGGAATGTGAATGATTGGGGCACCCCATAAAAAGAAGGAAGGTTATTTCTTTTCTTAAGCGTAAGAAATATGATATAGTATTTCTTCAAGAAACGCATCTTTCCCCACAGGAAGCTGAAAAATTTGGGAAGATATGGGGTGGACATGATTTTTTTTATGCTGGCTCAAGTAAGAGTAGGGGAATCATTACACTGATTGCAAGACGCTGGCACCCCTCATGATATAATATTGGGAGGAGACTTTAATCTTTTGATCATAGTGAAGCAAAAGTGTGTAAGCCCCCTAGAGCAACAATGACGCTTCACAAGATGTGTAAAAATTGGTCTTACAGATATTTGGAGACTTTTGAACCCATCTGGTAGGGACTATAAATTTTTTTCATCAGTCCATAAGATTTATTCTAGAATAGATTATATATATATATATATATATATATATATATATATATATATATATCTAAGTCCCTCATTTCATCTGTTGTTGATTGCTCAATTGGTCTCAGATCACGCCCTGGTGAGTTTAGAGGTGTTGCCGTATACGGAGAAAAAAGAAATCATATAGTTGGTGCTTTAATGTATCCCTTTTGCAAAATCCTGATTTCCAACAAATGTTAAAGACTGAAATCAATGTTTATATGGAGACCAACTGGTTCTCAGTATCCTCTGTGGGCGTGGCTTGGGAGGCACTTAAGGCATTTCTTAGGGGCCGGATCATACAGTATGCCTCATTCACCAAAAAATCCAAAGCACGAGAACTCGTGGAGTTGGAAGAGAATATTAAAAGTGCAGAGGCAGAGCTGAAGCACCGAATGTCATCTGATGGCATTAAAGAATCGACTCGTTTGAAATACAGATATAATACTATTTTGTCACGGAAGGTGGAGTTTTGGTTATTCAGGGCAAGACAGTTATACTTTGAGTCAGGGCACAAAGCAGAGAAGCTTTTGGCTAGATATATAAACCAGAGAGAGTCTTTTTCTACCATTCCCTCAGTGAAATCTGCTGGTGTTGAAATTTTTACCTTGGCCAATGATATTAATAATGCCTTTAAAGAGTCCTATTTTGATCTCTATAGTTCCACATCTTCTTCTACTGATGAAGATATTAGACATTTTGTGGAACAATTAGAACTCCCTAAACTGACGACTGAGCAAAAAAATTCTCTTGATTCTGAGATAACCTTGGAAGAGCTTGGTGAGGTAATTAAGGCACTGCCTACTGGCAAGGCTCCGGGGCTTTTATTTTTAAGATTTTGGAAATATACGGGTTCGGAAATCCTTTTATTGGATGGATTAAATTACTTTATAGACACCCTGTAGCAGCGGTACAAACAAATGGATTAATTTCAGATTATTTTACTCTGAATATGGGCACTCGGCAGGGTTGCCCTCTTTCGCCATTATTGTTCTGTCTTGCCCTGGATCCATTAGCAGCCGCGATAAGAAAAGAGGATGATTTTCCAGGGGTGACGGCGGGAGGTGTGGCGCATAAGCTTTTACTTTACGCAGATGATATTTTATTATTTGTCTCCGACCCCCCTAGATCTATGCCTTGCCTCCACAGAATTATTAATTCCTTTTCTAAATTTTTGGGATACAGAGTTAATTGGTCTAAATCCGAAGCTTTAGCTCTGACTGCGTACTGCCCAGTAACGGCTTTTCAACCGGGCAGCTTTCAATGGCCCAAACAGGGCATTAAGTATTTGGGCATTTTATTCCCAGCAAAATTATGTGATTTAGTCAGAGTTCGTTTTGACCCTTTAATAAAAAGGTTTTTGAGTGATGTGAGTAGGTGGGCTTCATTACATTTATCGATGATTGGGAAGGTTAATGTTATTAAAATGAATTGTATTCCAAAATTCAACTACCTACTACAATCTCTCCCTGTAGATGTCCCTCTTATTTTAAGCAATTTGATAGTCTAGCAAAGTCCTTCATTTGGAATGGAAAGCGTATCAGGTTACATTTCAACAAGTTACATAGGCCGATTGACAAAGGTGGGCTAGGCCTACCCAAGATTTTGTTTTATTATTATGCATTCTAAGATATTTAGCTCATTGGTCACTTGCACCTGAGAGAGCCCCTCCCTGGTTTGGAATTGAACAGGAAGTTATTGCCCCTATTTTACTATTACAAAGCCTTTCTATTAAACTAATTGGAGAAGTTAAGTTGCACCCCGTCATCTCGCATCTGCACGCGCTATGGACAAAAGTGTCCTGAATGTTTAATTCAGACATTTATTTAAATGTTGCCTCGAGCATATGGCTAAACCCAAAGTTGTGTATTGGTGATTCCCCTTTCTGCTGGTCAGAGTGGATTGTGAGGGGTGTTAATACACACGGTGACCTATATGAGAGTGGTGGGTTGAGATCATTTGAAAATTTGGTCCAATATTTCAGGATTCCTAGATCTCAGTTCTTCAGGTACTTACAGGTGCACCACCTGCTCTGTACTAATTTTGGGAGTAGCATACACCCCCCTAAAGCGGCAGATACTCTAGAAGTGGTGATTACTGCTTTTGGAAAAGGTCACGAGGCATCAGTGTATTACTCCCTGTTATTTCAGAGTCTGGGGGATGGAGCTTCAACTTCTCTCAAGAGATTATGGGAGATAGATTTAAATTTGGTATTGGAGGAGGGACTGTGGGCTAAGATTCTAAAAAATGTCAAGTCTGCATCTAGAGATTCAAGGGTGCGTCTGATACAATTTAAGATTTTGAATCAATTATATTGGACACCCTCTAGATTGTACAGACTTGGTCTTAAAGACACACCCACATGCTGGCAATGCCAATCAGAAGACGGGGACACAACCCATGTTTTTTGGGGCTACAGGAATTTTGGTTGAAGATTCAGGGATTTATGTGTGATGTGTTGGACACACGGTTTTCATTTTGCCCCATACTCTGCATTTTGGGTGATGGGGAGGTCATTAATTTTGGGGATAGCCATTTGAGAAGTTGGGTCCTGGCCGGAGTTATGATGGCCAGGAGAATAATTCTCAGGGGGTGGAAGACGGCTGGGGCACCCTCATTTCGGGAGTGGTGCGAAGAGATGAGTGAGGTTGCGGCATTTGAGGAGGTGATCTATAGAAGGTTGGGAAAGTGGGATTTGTTTAATAGGAAGGTGGGTGGATATTTGGATTTTTTGAGGGTTCTCGGGGAGGGGCAATGGAGAGGGATTTTTTATTTAAAAAATGTTGTTTGATGTGTATGTGCACTCTTGTTTTTTGAAAGTATATTTTTTTAGCTTGTTTCTAATTTTTTGTTATAATTGTAAGAGACCACTGTAATGTGTGTTTGTGTCGTGTGTGTGTGTGTTCGGGGGGAGGGGTTTAATTTATATAATTGATTCCATATTTTATGTTGTGTTTATTGGTTTTTGTAGATGGAATCAATAAAAATGTTAATAACAAAAGAATAAAAATAAAATACCAAGCTACAGAAAGTCAGATTTTTTCCATCCAATTGTTTAGTATGTTTCCAGGAGTGTTGGTTATTTATGTTTCTGAGACGTTACAGACATTACAGCAAATTTTCTGTAAAGCTGAATAAATAATTCTTATTCAAAGTAATGGCCAGCACCATCCAATCACTGCCAACCACATTCAAATAAAATTACAAATTATAAATTCTGAATCTATGTACTGATTATCATTGTCCCATGTCTGTCAAACATGTAGAGTGGTCCAAACATCATCTGCAGCCTGAAACTAAACTTTTGGTCGGATGTTAGGAGTGAATGCCCTTAGCCGCATAGAAAGCTATAGAATGTCCCCTTGCTCCCTTGCTCCCTGTTTAGTGAATGGCTTAACCTTCAGTGTGCTTTCTGTCTGCACTGGTCTCAGAACAACCTTATTTGCATCCTAACTCCTTTTAAAACTTCTGAAAGCAACACTTTTCAGCTTTTGGATGAACCCATTGATTCTCAGTGTGAAAATGCACAGTAAATACTGTATATAGGAATGCATTTACTAATGTTAATGAACAGAACCGTACTGTACAGTGATAACAAAATAAAATGTAACAAAATTTATATTAAAATGAAGCAAAATGATCCACAGATGTGTTAATGTTGAAAGTTATTCAAAATAACTAACATGTTTTTTAAACTTCTGAGGGAATAATATCCTAAAATCCACATACTGTATGTGAACATCATGAAAATTTTATGATTTTATTAAAGGGCATATCAAACTAAACTAGAGACACTACTCTTTACAACCAAACAGGTTTCAATTAAAAAACTTAAAGAGGTTTCTTTCCAGAGGCACTTTTGTTGGCGCTGTGCCCATAGAAACGCTTTACGGAAATCAACACCATGCTATTGTGTCCAGGGCCGTCCCTAGGGTGCACATATGGACACGGAGTCGCACGAGATTAACATAAAAATTGCAGGTTGCCACACTTAACAGTGTACTTCTAAGATGGCTTTCAAAGAAATAGTTAATGGTCTTGTTTTATATACTGTATATAAAAATATATAGGATCACAAGAAAAATTGGGGAAGTGGGATAAAAAATAAGGCTTTTATTTTTAGGATACTTTATGCATAGAAACTGTGGATTTTAACTTTGATGTTTACCATAAAACAAGGCAATATGGTTTAGTCCATTCTATCAATGATTTAGTGATTCATTAAACTATATCACCGAGATAAGAGCACTTGATTATCTTATGTTTGGACATAGCACGTAGGGAAATCATGAAGTAGTTAGGGTAATTTACAGTGTTCTTGCCCAAAAGCCGATGGCAGAATCTCTTACCGCAACTTGAACACACAAGGTTGAGGGCAAAAGCAACCCTGTGCATTTGTTCCCCTTCACTGGGCTCAGAGATCCATCGAGCTCCATTCACGCGCATAAATTCACCTCGATTTTTAAGACCCCAAGACAAGTGGCTTGGGCTTTTGGACATTTGTGACTTTAAACCACTGCTGCGCTTACTATTGGAATTTTTGCCTGAGATTTTCACACCTTTGTGTCACATGAAACTGAACCAAGCAGCCTGGTTTTGTAAGGGGACATTTGTACAACACACACTGCAGTACTTAGCTGAGAGGGTGTATTGATTGACTGAGGTTTTGTGATGCTGCTGGAGAAGCTTTATCCCTCAAAGAAAATACAAATAAAAATGAAATCCCTTAAACAGCTCAATTGTTTCTCCTAAACAGAGAGCAGGAAGAGCAAATGGACATCTTTGCTTAAATTGATAAATCACGTTATCCGTATACTTAAACAAAACAAACTTAACATGAGATCTTCGTTCCTATGGGCCGAAACACAATTTTTATGGGTGGGCCCCCTTTCCCCTGGGCCCAATGACCCATCCACCCCTCACTCCTTGTCACAAGCCCGTTATAGCATTGTACCCCCGACAAATCTGTCTATATGACTAGTTTTAACCTTTTAGAGTCAGACTGTAGATGTTTCCTCATTTCCTTGTGTTTGAGCACAAGTATGTTGGTCGTTGGAGTGATGCCTCTTCCAGAAGTTTGTGAACGTCATGGTTACTTGTGTAACCTCCGTTCCCTGATGGAGGGAACGAGACGTTGTGTCGATGTAGTGACACTAGGTGTCACTCTTGGGAGCCCGAGATACCTCTGGTCTTTGATAAAAGGCCAATGAAAATTGGCGAGTGGTATTTGCATGCCACTCCCCCGGACATATGGGTATAAAAGGAGCTGGTATGCAACCATTCATTCAGGTTTTATGCTGAGGAGCCGATACAAGGTCCAGCCATTTCAGCAGGTAGTTCAGCGTTGTGGCAGGAGGGACACAACGTCTCGTTCCCTCCATCAGGGAAAGGAGGTTACACAAGTAACCATGACATTCCCTATCTGTCACTCACTCGACATTGTGTCGATGTAGTGACACTAGAGGACCCTATACGAACCACCACAATTGGCTGAACTGTGTTACGTGAACTGGCGGTGTGTGGTGGGCAGACTACTGTGTGCCTCATAGCCAGCACACCAGGTTGACACGTAACCTCCCCCAACATAGTTATGAGTGTCGAACGGCCCTTTGGGGACAAGTCGACAACCCAAAAGATAGAGACAGGCTAACCCAGTCGTGGCCTCTTTTCCCCTTCTTTTTTTCCACTCCCTAAAAAATAAGGGGGATTATCCAACTGGGCCGCCAGGTCTAGTCGGGGGGTGTCCCTCCCAAGGGGAAGACACCGCGGAGACCACACCTTGCCCAAAGAGAGGGGGGGATATTTAAGTGGAAAAATACGTCACATGGTCTTTCCGACCATGTGGAGAGTCTTCAAGGTAGATCCTACCCAATGGGGGAGGAGTTACTACAAACATGGAGACTGAGGCAGAGGGGCTCTGCCCTAGGAAGATGCAGTTTGCCAACAGGGAAACGAACTAGCGGAAGATATATATATCACATGGGGTTAGCCTTACAGGGAACCACCACATGTGGAGCACCTACCCCAGAACAGGACTCTTAGTTAGCACGTGTACTGGGCCGGCAGCGAGTCTCTCCAAAAACTTGACTGCAACAGGGCTCGGAGGAAGTCAAACAGGGAACAAAGTTTGTGAACACTACTGGGAATTAATGGTGCATGTCTTCAGCTCAAAAGGAGGTGGAAGGCGCTATGTGCAAGCGATACACCCGGCCGGCTATCCCGGGCTTATCCGCTTATATTGCGTGCCACTACCTGGGACGAAACCGGTTCCACCCGGAGGTTGTAGAACCTTGCAAAGGTGTTGGGTGTTGCCCAGCCTGCTGCTCTGCAAATGTATGTTGGAGAGGCACCCCTGGCCAGGGCCCAGAAGGCCGCTACACCCCTGGTAGAATGGGCTTGTAGCCCTACCGGGGGTGGCATGTCCTGGGCGTGATATGCCATAGTTATGGCGTCAATGAGCCAGTGGGCGATCCTCTGCTTGGAGACAGCACTTCCTTTCCGCTGTGCACCAGAGCAGACAAAGAGCTGCTCAGAGATCCTAAAGCTCTGCGTGTGATCCCAATAGATGCGTAAAGCGCGCACTGGACACAGCAACGACAGGGCTGGGTCTGCCTCCTCCTGAGGCAGCGCTTGCAGGTTCACCACCTGGTCCCTAAAAGGGGTCATGGGAACCTTGGGCACATAGCCCGGTCAGGTTCTCAGGATCACGTGAAAGTAGCCCGGACCGAACTCCAGGCACGATTCACTGACAGAGAACTCTTGCAGGTCTCCTACCTTCTTGATGGAAGTGAGCGCAGTCAGGAGGGCAGTCTTCAAGGAGAGTGCCTTAAGCTCGGCTGACTGCAAAGGCTCAAAGGGGGCTCTCTGTAGACCCTTAAGAACTACAGAGAGGTCCGATGAGGGAACGAGGCACGGTCTGGGGGGATTCAGCCTCCTGGTGCCTCTTAGGAACCTGATGATCAGGTCGTGCTTCCCTAAGGACTTACCGTCAACTGCGTTGTGGTGTGCTGCTATGGCGGCAATGTACACCTTCAAGGTGGAAGGGGACAGTCTTCCTTCCAACCTCTCCTGCAGGAAGGAAAGCACTGATCCGACTGCACATCTCTGGGGGTCTTCCTGTCGGGAAGAGCACCACTTAGCGAACAGACGGCACTTATAGGCATACAGGAGCCTCATAGAGTGATCGTGTCTACCACCGCAGGTTAGGTCTTCCGCGTCCCATCCAGGGGCCAGACATGGAGATTCCAGAGGTCTGGTCGCGTGTGCCAGATGGTGCCCCGTCCCTGAGAAAGAAGATCCTTCCTCAGGGGAATTCACCGGGGGGCTGTCGCGAGGAGTGTGAGGTCCGAGAACCACGCCTGGGCGGGCCAGTAGAGTGCTACCAGGATGACCTGCTCCTTGTCCTCCCTGACCTTGAACAGGGTCTGTGCAAGTAGGCTCACTGGGGGAAAACGCATATTTGCGCATGCCAGGGGGTCAGCTGTGTGCCAGCGCATTTATGCCGAGGGGGGCCTCGGTCAGGGCGTACCAGAGCGGGCAGTGGGGAGGATTCTTGGGAGGCAAACAGGTGCACCTGTGCCTGTCCGAATTGACTCCAAATCAGCTGGACCACCTGAGGGTGGAGTCTCCACTCTCCCCTGAGGGTAACCTGTCATGACAGCGCATTCCAAGGGCTGAAAAGACGTTGACAGACCGGCGTGATGACCACACAATGTGTCCCTCGGCGCCATGCCCATCTTGGGACTCGAGTCTGAAGCCAGTGCTGAAGCGGTCTCATATGCATCAACCCGAGCGGGGTGGCTACTGCTGAGGATGCCATATGCCCCAGGAGCCTCTGAAAAAGTTTCAGTGGAACCGCTGTTTTCTGTTTGAACGCCTTCAAACAGACCAACACCGACTGGGCATGCTCATTCGTGAGGTGCGCTGTCAAGACCGAGTCCAACTCCAAACCAAGAAAAGAGATGCTCTGAACCGGGAGGAGCTTGCTATTTTCCCGGTTGACCCTAAGCCCTAGTCGGCTGAGGTGTGAGAGCACCAAGTCCCTGTGTGCGCACAACATGTCCCGAGAGTGAGCTAAGATTTGCCAGTCGTCGAGATAGTTGAGAATGCAAATGCCCACCTCCCTTAGCGGGGCAAGGGCTGCCTCTGCGACCTTCGTGAAGATGTGAGGAGACAGGGACAGGCCGAAAGGGAGGACCTTGTACTGATATGCCTGACCCTCGAATGCAAACCACAGGAAGGGTCTGTGTCGAGGAAGTATCGAGACGTGGAAGTACACATCCTTCAGGTCTACCGCCGCGAACCAATCTTGATGCCGGACGCTCGCCAGAATGCGTTTTTGCGTCTGCATCTTGAACAGGAGTCTGTGTAAAGCCCAGTTCAGTACTCACAGGTCCATGATTGGCCGCAACCCACCGCCTTTAAAACCCCTTCTTCATCTCGGCTGGAGGGACAGGTTCTATCGCGCCCTTCTGTAGGAGGGTAGCGATCTGCGTGCAAGGTAGCAGCGTTTTCGTCTTCACTGAGGTGAAGTGGACACCGCTGAACCTGGGCGGACGCCTGGCGAACTGAATTGCATAGCCGAGTCGGACGGTCTGGACCAGCCATCGCGACGGATTGGAAAGCACAAGCCACGCGTCCAAGTTCCATGTAAGGGGGACCAAAGGGACAACGTCATCGGACGTACCGGCAGGTGGGGTCTCATGGCGGGGCAGAGCTCGAGGTGCCACACCATGTCGTGGCCATGCTGAGTCTAAGGACATAGAAGCACTTACCTGACTCCTTGTGACCACCCCCGGAACAGCCTGGGATGAGAGAGGAAGAGGCCTGTCCTCATAACCCGTGGAGACTGTCACATCAGGGGCGGAGGTGTGCCACAGCTGGATGCTCAGGGGCGGGAGACCGCCGCTGGAGCGCCAAACCTGCCAAATAGAGTGGTGGACAGTGGTCGTGATGACGGCCGTGCTCACCGGATACGTGACCCAGGGAACAAGGAAACTACTCTTGCTGAACTCTTGAGTACTGCAGCCACTTAGGCATGCAGCGCAATTAAATGCAAAAGGTAACAAAAAGATGGAGAGGTCTGCTTACCAGCTCCAGAGCAGTGGGTTTCGTCATCCCTGGGTCGCCCGTCTCAAGGGTGCTTTGAAGCCTTTCACGGGTTCTGGGCGGCCGCGAGACGGGTGGCGTCTGCTTCCTGCAGTGGGCTCCACGCCGGGGCCAGGCCAAAGGGGCGGGCTGCGGTGGAGCCAGTGCAGTCACTGCAGGGGGATGCCCTCATCAACAAGTAGACAGAGTGCGGGATCTTGAGCCGCGCCGGGGCAGGATATGCCAGATAGCCTCCGTCTACTGCTCCACCGTCGAGAACTGCTGGGCAAAGTCCTTGACGGTGTCGCCGAATAGGCCAGCCTGGGAAATGGGGGCAGCAAGGAATCGTGTCCTGTCGGCCTCACCCATCTCGACCAGGTTGAGCCAAAGGTGGAGCTCCTGGACCACTAATGTGGACATTGTCCGCCCGAGAGACCACACCGTGACCTCCGTCACACGGAGAACGAGGTCGGTCGCCGAGCGCAGTTCCTGCATCAATCCAGGGGTGGAACTACCCTCGTGCAGTTCCTTTAGTGCCTTGGTGGACTTGCAGGAGAGCCATGGCATGCAGGACGGAGGCGGCTTGTCCAGCGGCACCGTAGGCCTTGGCCGTCAGAGACGACTTAAACCTGCAGGCCTTGGATGGGGGCTTTGGGCACCCACGCCAGGTGGCGGCGCTCTGTGGGTATAGGTGCACCGCGAGCGCCTTTATCCACCAGGGGATTGCCGAATAGCCCTTGGCCACCCCGCCATCGAGGGTAGTGAGGGCGGGGAAGCTGAAAAGATCGGCACAGGGCAGTAAAATTGCCTCCCACTACCTTGTCAGCGCTCCATGCACTTCCGGGAAGAAAGGAACGGGGGCGGGGCATGGCTTTGAGCAGCGCCGTGAGCCCAGGAACCAATCATTGAGCCGCGAGGGTTCAGGGAAGAGCAGAGGGTTCCACTCTAGCCGACGCTCACGGCTGCCCGAGAAAGCATGTCATCATCTCCGCGTCAGCCTGTGACTAGGCAATCGTCCCCGAAGGGAGGAGCCCAGCTGAGGCTTCCACGTCCGACTGGACGAGCCCGCTCTCCGATGCTGCGCTCGAGAGCTCATCACTTTCGCGGGCTCCGAATAAGAGGTCGAACTCGCCGTGAGACGAGCTAGCGGACTCATCCGGAAGCCCGATCGGGGCAGACGAGCGTGCTGGGGAATGGGAGGTCCGCGGGGGTAGACCCGGCGGAGGTGGTCCCATTGGGATCCCCAAATTGCCCCCAGTGCTAGCCGCACTGGCCTCATACCGTGGGTAAAAGGACCGAAGCAGGGAGCCTCTGGGGTGGCTTGCTTTCTTACGAAGATGAAAGTGATGTTCTCGCAATGAGAACATGACCATCCACGAACGCTGTCTCTGCGTGAGCAGTGCCTAGACACGAAAGACAGCGATCGTGACCGTCAGAAGGCGAGAGATAACGAGCACAACCAGGAATAACACACAATCGGAAACGCATCTTTAAAAATACGCGTCCGTGTGTGCCGCTCTTTTAGAGAAATAAACTCTTTTAGAGAAATATACTCTTATTTCTGCCGAAGCGCCCAGGGGCATTCTCTGCATTGCACCAGTGCAGAGGGGGGAGAAGCCGCTGAAATGCACCGTCAGATCCAGCAGAGGTGAATGAACAGTCGTGGGAATTCAGCTCAGTGAGCATGACCGTTCGGCTCCGAAGAGAAAATCTGAATAAGTGGTTGCATACCAGCTCCTTCTATACCCGTATGTCCGGGGGAGTGGTATGCAAATAATTCATTGGCCTTTTATCAAAGACCAGAGGTGTCTCAGGCTCCCAAGAGTGACCCCTAGTGTCACTACATCGACACAACGTCGAGTGTGTGACAGATAGGGAACTAAACATCTCCAGATCAGCCCAGATTGGCTGTGAAAGTGTAAATGCCACATTATTTTGAGAGCACTGAACCTTTATGAGAAGTTTGTGGTTGTCAGGAGGCCTACAAAAAGTTCATAAAAAGTTACACCACTTGGTTGTGAGATGAAAAATGACAAAATGCATAAAAATTTCACCAATCCATTACCTTTAGTTGAATCTATACTTGAGGCTGGGAAGTCGTGAGAAAATGTTAAGCAAGAGTGGAGCATCCAGCAGGTTGCATCATTGTGACATCAAGCACTGCAAAGGTAATTTAAGGTCTGAGATTCTGAGAGGTTCTCACCTGACGATTAATGACACACTGTGTCCCAACAAATGGTAAGGAAAGCTATTAGTAAACTGTTACGAAAAGGCTTAACACAATGTATCTTTGTAATTGGTGAAAATGTGGTAAGAGACAGAACGAGACGGATGGCTGTGGAAAGGGAGGCCATTATCAAGTTAATTATTTCTTGGCCTGAGGTCCTCCATTCTCCCCAGGATGTCTCCTCTGGAGAGCAAGGGAGGGGAGGCGGGGGTAATTACTGCCATTTTGGATAATTGTGGTGATGTGGCATTTGGTGTAGAATAAGGCCAGAATAAAAGGCACAAACGTAGCTGGCTTTGCTCTCAGGGAAGTAGCATAAGCTCAGGCCTGCTCTGAGCTTTGAGTTCCACCCTCTAGAGTTTCTCAAAGAAGAATACTGTTTCTTTCCCTTTACCCAGACCCACGTTCTTCACGATGCTTCCCTCCAGCAGTCCTCTGCTCTAAAAAACTGCCCTTCAAATTAAAATTTGCACTGTGTTTTACTCTGAAGTGGTGAATTAAAACAAATGGGATCATTTGAAACACAGAGTATGTCTAAAAGTGAAGTTATGATTGGGCAACAGCGGGTTTTTGCGCAGTCGAGCTACAGTCTTCATCTGTCTTTCCAAGCATACATGACTCAATGCGTTATCAGATTTTCAAAGGAATGACATAAAATACGGAAGGTTAAATACATGTCGAGCATAATCTCTGTCTTTCAGAGCATGCGCACAATGCTGAGTCCAATTGTGGTCTAATTAACATGTATACATGCAGGACAAAGCAGAACCAAAAATGCATATTCTAGGTCTGTTAGCCCATCTTCGAAAAATCGGACTAATACGACTGGTATGATTTTAGAAGGACAAAAGCATTTACATGACATTTTAAAAAGACAAATTACAGTTTAAGTCTGACTGAAATCAAACTTTAAAATTGCACATAAACAGACTAGTATAAATTTTCGTGCTGTCCCAGGGTGGAAATTGCAGATTCAGTGGTGGTCTTGGACAAGCATAACCATTCTGTGCACCAGCTAATAAAGCTGGTCTTTCTGATGAAGCTTATTCACTAAGGTAGTCGCGCTGTTTAAGAAGCCTGGTGCACACCAACATGTGACCAGCTATACTGGGCTGCATTTCCCAATGGTTTTGTGGCAATGGTTTGGTGCCAGTGGTTTCTACGATCTACTTACGATGCTTTTGGGAAACGCAGCCCTGGTCTTTTCAGCAGGATACCTCCACGATTAATGCGTTTATAATTTTCTTTTTTTTTCTTCAGGAAAAAGATTCTGCTCTATGGCTCAGGGTGCCATGATTTCTTCACACAATTGAATTATCTTCCTACCTGCCAAAGAGATGCATTGCAGGGACCCTGAGTAACCTAGCACTTGTAAGTTCCTCTATCCTCCTGACAGCTAATGTGCTGTTGATCCATGGTTCTGCTGGGGACAGGTTATTTCTTAGACTACCACTCCCTGTCTGCACAGAAATCCCATTTTCGAGCCTAAGCCTTACCCTCAACGCTCATACTGCTTCCATTTATTTGTCATTACACCTGTTGCCATGACTGGTGCATTAAACATTCTGAATGAAAAAAAAAAAATGTTTTGCAAGCAAAAATATACATGCAGCAGACAAGAGCCTTGTTTCTAATTTACTTTCATTGCACTTTTTTTTTACATATGATGACAGTGAATGGTGACTGAGGCTAACACCATGCAAAGCATTTAATTTTGTGTTGCACGGAAAATTCAGAGAGTCATACAGAATTCAGTTTTAAGCAGATGACCAGCAGAATGTGAGACTTGATTGGACTGACCAAATTTAGACATGTGAATGGGTGATTTCTGCCACAGAAAACACTTTAATATATTATTTTTTTAATTTATTTGTTTATTTATTTTTTGCCAACTTTTGAAAGTTACATTTCAAATTCACTTTGAAAAATCAATTTGAATAGACATGATACTTCTGGCGACATGGAATACACCAATCCATGTCGCCAGAAGCATCATATCTATTCAAATTGATTGTGGAAATAGCAAATCAGTGGGATGTGTTCTGAAGGTCTAAAGCATATGCTGGTTATTCTGTGAGATAAGTGGTCTAACCATTACGGTCATGGTAAAACACTCCTTTTGCTCAAAGCCCAAATACCCTCTCATCTGCCGCAGCCCCTAATGTTCAGAGTAATGGGTGCCATTCATGAAGCTGACTGCTCTCGGACATGGAGCAGAGCAAAGGGAGGACAGCTGAATGACATGCTCATATTAAATTCGTCTCTGAGACTCACACTATTTGGAGTCTTGTGACAACAGTGTGCCGGCTCTATCCAACATTAACTCCATTAAATCATCTGCATGGCCACTCCATGTCTAGACATAGTTATATTCACATTGCTATGATGCACATTGTAATCCTCACATCTAAAACATTGTTTCAAAACTGTATTTAAATATAAGGAGCATATTGTCGCTCTCCGATGAAAAACACGTATCTCAACTTTTGGTAATCTTGATATTTTACCATAGACGGAATGTGCCGAATGACCTCTTCCTGCTCTTTGAATTGTGCATCGAAATGACCAATGAAAAGATGTTTAATCAGGCTATCTGTTTAACAAGTATCTCCATTAGCCTTGAGAAGTGTCCATCACAACCGCGTATGTCCCGCCCTTATGTTTTGTACAGTATCAACTAATTTACCTCAGCTGTCCAGCTGAAGTGTAGTGAAGAGATTGCCTACATCGCACCGGCTTTATGATTTCCCTGACAACCAAAGCCATTCATGCACGCACAATGAGGTGAATTAGGTGGCTTTAAAAAGTAGACTATACCAGCTATATACGGTTGCCAGATTTCCATCTTCACGAAACCACGAGTGAAAGCTAATTTTGACATGCAATTTGTGTGTTGGACCCAGAAAGTCCATCTCGAAACCGAACTGTCCACTTAACAACCAGACTAGAAACCCTAGTCATAAAACTGATTTCAATCTAAAATAGTAAGTGAAAGCTTATTATATCCAAAAATAAATTCTCTAGTAATCAATGATAACCTAGCAACTGAGTTCTGGGAACACGAACAATTAGACTCGAGTCTGTAACTGAACATACGCCATTGGAAATCCAATTAAAATATTGTACAGTTCATTAACAGATGTGTAATGATAGAATTCTATTTATGGAGCTAAAGGTGACTAAAAAATAATTTGAAAAATAGTTTTTCCATGCTCTTGAAAAAATATTTTTTTGGAGATATGTGCTTTTCATCAGACTGCGACGATATGAACCATTTTAAAAAGTAGGGGAACACATAAAAAGTTATGATTATCACAGTGTCCTAACCAGACGGCAGTGACAAGCAATCTGTTTGTCCACACTGAACGCGATCGTGCACGATCACAGCCAATAAAAACATATTGGATGTTTAACGTAAAGTGACCAATGAGAGTTAATAGTGGGCAGGGTAATCCAGCATAATGCAGCAGAAATAAAAACAAAGTGATCACAAGAATGTCCAGTTGCCAGCTACTTGTCGCGGTTGGTAAGGACAAAAAAATGGAAGAGAAACCTTGCATAGCTTCTTACTTAATCTAGTCTCACGACTCCTACTGTGTGTGAGTTTGAGTGTCAGACAATTGTAGAAATGTCTAAATGTGCTAATTATAATGGTTGCTATTCCCTTGATTAAAACACCAAGCTACAGTTTCAAAGTATCTTCCCGACACTGATCCAATTGATTTAAGTCATGTTTGGTAGTACGTGCATCATACAATTTATAGGATACAATTAATTAGCTGATAAGAGCCAACATGGAAATTAAGCTCAGGGTTGTTTTTTATGACACTTTGCCAATACATGACTGTGTTTGCTCAAAGCCACAAAGAAAGCAAGCTAATGATGGACTGCTGTGTTTGTCTTGTAATATTCTTAATTGTCATTGTGCCCTGCTGAATAAAATCAGCATAGCTGGTTGTGATTTGAATGCTAGTCATCATCATTTATGCTGGTGTGCTGATGTTCCAACGAGGCTTACTGAATACAGTAAATTAACCAGCAAGACATCTCAGTTTAACAGCATTACCAGAAAAAAAAAAAAAAAAAAAAAAAAAAAAAAATATATATATATATATATATATATATATATATATATATATATATATATATATATATATATATATATATATTGGTTGACCTGCTTCACCAGCTAAAAAGCAGCACTAGCCAGCATAAACCAGCCTAGACCCATTAAGCTGGTCTTTTTAGCATGTATTTTTATTCAGTTTGGCAATAAAGATGTTTATGGAGGGGTAAAAAATCTTCACACCATCAGACCTCACCCAGACCGTTTTGCTAACCAATTTGGTCAATTCTTTGAAAAGAACTGACTCAAAAGTGTGATTCATTCATACATCAGTCTAGTTCTGATTGTAAACAAGCTAGTCGACAGAAAATACAGGATGCTCAACATGATTGCTAATTTTACATTTGATTAAAATTCCTAAATGTTTCATTGTGCACAGTACTTGATACCTGAAAAACTTCAAGCACCATTATCTCAATTTGAATTTTTGTCTTCAATATTAGTCTCATCTAGTTCACCCAAAAATGAAAATTCTCTCATCATTTACTCACCCTCATGCCATCCCAGATGTGTATGACTTTCTTCAACAGAATACAAACAAAGATTTTTTGAAGAATATCTCAGCTCTGCACTGTCGGTCCATAAAATGCAAGTGGATGGTGATCAGCACTGTATAGCTGCAAAACTCACAGACAATCGTAGTAAAAGTAATCAATTCGACACCAGTTGTGAAATTAATGTATTCTAAAGCAGTATGATTGCTTTGGATGAGAAAGAGATACATTTTGAAATCACTTTTCATTATAATTGTTTGTTTCTGGTCGCTCTCCAATAAGGGACATCAGTTCAAGTTGCCTCTTGCATGACGTAAGCACGTCGGCATGTTTATGTGAGAACTGACTCGCCACAACCAGATATGCAGCTCGATTTGTTTACAACAGAACGCTGTTCAAATGAAAGCAAAACCAATGAAGTTTGTGAACAGCGTTCTGTTGTAAACAAATCGAGCTGCATTTCCAGTTGTATCGTGTCAGTTCTCGTGTGAACTGATTCTAATCATGGACACGCATTGGACTGTGACCTGAAGTAAACAGTTACAGTGAAAAGGACTTAAATATTGATCTGTTTCTCACCCAAAGTGATCATATTACTTTAGAAGACATTGTTTTAACCACCTTATTACAATTGTCTGTAATTTTTGGAGCTTTAAAGTGCCGATCACCATTCAGCCGAGTGGTTTAATTCATGTCTTCTGAAGCGATATGATCAGTTTTGGGTGAAAAACAGTCCTTTTTCACAGTATCCTCTTGTTCCTTGTTCCAGTGTCGGTTCTTGTTTGTATGTGGTACTATGACAGCCAGCATACTGCTGTTATGTTTGTGTTACCTTCTTCTTCATAAGATTCCTTCATAGTTGTTTTCTCTTATAGTTCTGTGTTTGGATCCTCACTCACTCGCCTCTTCCCTACACAACCCTGACATCTGCAGTCTCCTTAGCGATCATGATTTGAAGCTCGAATACACTTCCTTGCACTTGACACATGCGAAGAGCACGCACAGAAGGAGTGAGATCAGATTTTAAGGTTACACCATGTCCAGACCAGACGCAAAGTGATAAATTGACAAGTTGTAAAAGATTCTCTCTCTTCCATGTAAACCTAAGTTTTTGTTCTAACCAGCCACAACTACAAGCAATGAGTGACAGGACATTTTGTTGATCGCTTGGTTTCTTCTTCTGTGTTGTAATGCTTGGTGTCCATCAGTATTAATGTCTTTTGTCTTTTGATGAAAATGCCCTTTGTATTTAGTCAGTATTTTGTCATGTAATATTCACAAATTTTTGTAAAAATTACTAAAAATTGCATATAATTGTAGAGATGGAAATAACACATCTTAGTGGACCTACAGAGCTGCAATATTCTTCTAAAAATATAAATTTGTGTTCTGCAGAAGAAGAAAGTCATACACATCTGGGATGGCATGAGGGTGAGTAAATTATTTTATAATACATTTTAATTTTTGGTAATGCATTTTCATTTTTGGGTGAACTAATCATTTAAACAATTGTTTGGAAATGATTTTAGTATGAATTTTTGCTGTGGATTCGAACTTGGTATTGATATCAACTACTGAAATGTTGGTTGTCACGGTCCTGTAACTCTGTCAGTCTGGGTTTTGGTCTGACAGGACTAGGGGTGCACCGATCGATTAGCCACCGATCAGAATTGGCTGATATTCATCTTAAATCCGTGATCGGCGATCAGCCGATCGTGCCTAGAATCAGGGCCGATCTTTTTTGCAGCACGCAGGGAATCACACATACACTGCTACTCTAATGAATGAGCACTTGTTCAGCACTTGATGCATGACAGTGTGGCCTCTGGAGGGTGAGTTGTTGGCAATTCTAAGCATTCACGAATTTAAACTTTCAGACATGCTGTAATTCAGATGAATGTGCCAGTTTGTTTTAAAAAATGTGTAAGAATTAAACGTGTATGAATATTAAGTTGCCCATTTTCTAGAGACATTACGGTAGTAATTCTGACTCGCTGCACAGTGAGCAGGAAGAGAATAAATAGGCTATAAAACTAATTAAACAACAAATAAACATACAAATACATGACATGAGTCATGACAATCAGATGTTGTGTTGAGCTATAGAGACTGTTTGAGCGATCATGATCACTTTAAGCTTCACTCCCTTCAACATGAGCACTTTCATTGTCAATCAAACATGCGGGCTCTCCAGGTGCTCTCAATATCACATCAGTCACTCATCTCAGCGCTATACTGTAAGTATCCCAATTTAAATCAGATTAATATTAGTCACAATACCACTAATAACAGATATAACTGTTTAACCTTCAATAATGACACTGCGTCTTCACGCATTTGCTTAATTCGTAATTTGTATTACAACAAGACGCCAAAGACAGTAAACAAATCATAGAAATGAATGATTTCTCACTGGAGCAGTTTTAAAGCTTGTAATGGATCTATTTTTCTTATTTTTGAATGTATCTCTGTGGTGTGTGAAGCTCTCATGGTTTTTACTGGTTGCCAGTATGTCACAATGACTTTTTGAAATTGACAACAGAACTATTAATAACTGTTTTCAATACAAATACATGTTAGCAATTCACAATTAATGTAATTTTGGTAAAACTTAATAAAAAGGTTTCATTTCTTTAACATTAGTTAATGCGTTAGGTATCATGAACAAACAATGAACAATATATTTTTACAGCATTTATTAATCAATGTTAGTTAATAAAAATACAATTGTTCATTGTTAGTTCATGTTAGTTCATAGTGCATTAATGTTATAAATACAACTTTTGATTTTAAAAATGTATTCATATATGTTATAACTAACATTAAGTTCATTAGTTCATGTTAACTACAGTAATGTTGTTAAATAATATTAACAAATTGAACCTTTTTGTAAAGTGTTACTATAATTTTACTGTGTGGGGCATAAACATATAACTGCAGCAAATAACTTGCAAAAGTGTGGCAAGTTTTTAATTTTTTTAAAAAAAAAATCGGTAAAGGTAAATCTTAGTGTTAAAAAAATAGGAGATCGTATCGGTCTCAAGTTTCCTGAATGGTGCACCACTAGTGCTTAATATGCAGTTGTTGCCTCTAATTTCACATAGCTACAGATATTTTTTCATTTAAGGCCAGTTCGGCCTGTAAAAGTGCAAATAAACATCTTTTTGATTAACTCTTTCATTCTTTCTTGTCTGTTGCTTAAACAAAGAAAAAAAATGGCAATCGGAATCGGCCATGAAAAATCATGATCGGTGCATCCCTAGACAGGACCATGGCATTATTTGCCCATGTCTGTCTTTGTGTGAGCAGGTGGTTTCGGTTGTGATCCCTGCCGTGCGCTCTTCTGTCTGTTGTGTTTCATGTCTAGAGTGTGGTGTCTGGGTTCTGACTTCCAGTCTAGTTTGGTTTCGGTCTGTGTCGGGACTCAGACATTCATACTCCTTTTCTGTCTGTTATTGACGCGGGTGCATCACGCTTGTGTCATCTTGGCTGCATGCACTCGCGTCAATAATCTATGTCGGTCTTTGTGTCTGTCTCTCGCGGATGCGCGCTGCACTCGCTTTGCGCCGCATGCCCGGGTTGCGAGCTGTCTTCATGTTGTGTTGAGATTCGGTCACTTCGGTAGGGTGTCGGATGTGTGTGTAGCCGAGCTCTCACACAGGTGTCCTGTCTCGTCTTGTTTGTTGATTGGCATGAGTGTATATCGCCTCATTGTCTTGGCAGTGTGCGCTCATGCCATTCAGATGTTTTGCCTTCTTGTGAGAACACGTGGCTTTGTTATTATTTCTGTATCGTCATGTGCTTTTCTGTCTTACGTCACACCCCGCCTCCTTGTTTGCTAATTTTGTTCAGCCACGGAGGCTGTTCCCCAGTCTCTTCCAGTGCTCCCAGCCATGGAGGCCGTTCCCCAGTTGCTGCCTGAGCCCACAGCCACAAATGCTGTTCCCCTGTGCCAGTGCCCATGGCCACGGAGGTCATTCCCCTCTCACCGCCTGAGCTCACAGCAGTTGAGACTGCTCCCCTGTCAATGCCAGTGCTCACGACCAAGGAGACTGTTACCCTGTCACTGCCGGTGCTCTCTGTCATGGAGGCTGCCCCCTGCCTCTGCCAGTGTCCGAGCCTTCCACGGCTTCACCACCTGAGCCTCTCCCTCCTGAACACTGTCCAGCAGCCGCCATCCAGTCCTCTGACCCCTGTCCCAGGAAGCCAGACCCCACCTCTGCCCTGAGGCTCCCTCGCAGGTCTCCAGACCCTGTCCCTGCTCTGTGTCCTCCTTCCAGGCCTCCATACCCTGTTCCTGCTCTGTGGCTGTCTCCCAGGCCTCCTGACCCTGTCCCTGCTCTGTGGCCATATCCCAGGCCTCCAGACCCTGTCCCTGCTCTGTGGCCGTCTCCCAGGCTTCCAGACCCTGTCCCTGCCCTGTGGCCACCTCCCAGGCATCCAGACCCTGCCTCTGCCCTGAGGTGTCCCCCAGACCTCCAGACCCTGTCCCTGCCCTGTGGCCACCTCCCAGGCCTCCAGACCCTGCCTTCGCACTGAGGTGTCCCCCAGGCCTCCAAACTCTGCCTCCGCCCTGAGGCATCCCCCCAGGCCACCGGACCCCACCACTTTCCTCAAGTTCCCTCTTTGGTTTCCCTCATTTCTCTGCCTTTCTATTGTATCTTATGTTCTATGTTAGTGCTCGTTTTGTCTGTCTTGTGTTTTGTTTGATGTTCCCGTTTTGGGACACCAGGTGCTGTCCCTTTAGGGGGGTACTCTCACGGTCCTGTCAGTCTGGGTTTTGGTCTGATAGGACCGTGGCATTATTCGCCCATGTCTGTCTTTGTGTGAGTGCGCGGTTTCCATTGTGTTCCCTGCCGTGCACTCTTCTGTCTGTTGTATTACATGTCTAGAGTGTGGTGTCTGGATCCTGAGTTCCTGTCTAGTTTGGTTTCAGTCGGGACCCAGACATTCATACTCCTTGTCTGTCTGTTATTGACGTGGGTGCATCGCGCTTGTTTCGTCTTTGCTGCATGCACTTGCGTCAATAATCTGTGTCAGTCTTTGTGTCTGTCTCTCTCAGATGCACATTGTGCTTGCTTTGCACCGCATGCCCGGGTCGCGAGCTGTCTTCATGTTGTGCTGAGATTCGGTCGCTTCGGTAGGGTGTCCAATGTTTATTTGGCCGAGCTCTCACACAGGTGTCCTGTCTCGTCTTGTTTGACGATTGGCATGAGTGTATTTCGCCTCATTGTCTTGGCAGTGTGCGCTCATGCCATTCGGATGTTTTGCCTTCTTGTGAGAACACATGGCTTTGTTATTGTTTCTGTATCGCCACGTGCTTCTCTGTCTTATGTCACATCCTGCCTCCTTGTTTGCTCATTATTGTTTCATTAGTAACACCTGCCCTATATTAAACCGCTTGATTTCTCTCCCTATTTTAGTCACCTCATATCTGCTGTCCAGTGCCAGTTCGTCATTAGTAACACCTGCCCTATATTAACCCGCTTGATTTCTCTCCCTATTTTAGGCTCCTCGTATGTGCTGTCCAGTGCCAGTTCATCATGTTATCTAGTCAGTCCTGTCTGTGTGTTCCAGTGTTCTTGTTGATCCTGTATCGTCAAGGTGATTGTATAATTAGGGATCCTGTGTCATTAAGGTGATTGTACATTTGGGGCCATTGTACACCAAACAAGTGACCATACAAATTCTGCGGCAGGAGCAGGCGGAAAATACTCATTTGAAGAGCTAATGACAGACGCAGTATTGCCATGACTACACAGAATGCTCAAATATTTGGGTCACAATTCAGTTGATAGTTTCTGAAAAATGGAATACTCACAATATATGGTAAATCTCCCTTTTAAAGGGACAGTTTCGTTTACTCACCCTCCTGTCATTCCAAACCTGAAAGACTTTCTTTCTTCCGTGGTTCGGTCCAGTTGGTCCTGATTTCCTGTCATCCTCTGCCCCAGTTCCTGGATTTCTTTTTCCCCTACGGGTGGTTTATGTTTTTCCCCCTTGTGGGAGTTTGTGTTTGTTTATAAAATAAAGTATTTGGGGTTTTTTTACTCTGCGTTTGGGTCCTTATCTCTGCAAAATGTGACAGTTTGTATTGTGAAGACACTATAAAACACTTCTTTTTGTAAAGCAACATCATGTATTATGTAAAGTACTATACAAATACTTTGAAATTGAAATCTAGCATCACTACAGCCTCACTTGCATATTGTGTGTTCTCAACTGATAATACAGGGAGAAAATGGCTTCTCCTCCACACTGTGTTCGTGGCAAGAAGAGTTCCTGGTAGCATGCCTTCAGTCATAGGGCAGGGAAATGAAGCACAGCCTGCTGATGCTCTGAAGGAGAATTATGCAGAGGCATTGTGATGTGCAGCTCTGGAGTGCCTGTTCACATAGAGAGCTTTGAGTGCTACAGCCCAGCTCTGATTGTGTGGCACAAAGCCGACACCATGAACACAGATGCATTAACCTGTGTGTTTACAGAGAGCCAACAATGACCCTCAGCAATCACCAATCGGTTAACAAAGGAGCACAGCTTTATCCATAGAATGGGTGGCCAGCTAATATGAGATGTCAGAGGCATTATAAGAGGAGAAGATGGATCAGCCATATATACCGTATGGCAGAATGGCAGAAATTGTTATCCTAAATATGGCGCCTGTATGACTGGCTGGACGCCAGTGGTCCAGAGCTATCGCAAAGCTAAATGTGGCAGCTATACAAATTCGAAGCCCTACCTTACAGTTAAAAGAGCCAACTGCATGTTTGTTTACTCTCAAACATGCTTGCACATTAGTTCATCCAACCTGTTTTTTTTTTTTTTTTAATGATTTTAGCTGATGTACAATTTATGATACTGTTGCTGTCATATTGTTTTCCTGATTTGAAATGTTATTTTTCATAATCTCGACCAACAGTTTTGGTGATTTGAGTTTTTTCCCATTCAAGTAGATATGAGCTGTACTTTTTTTTTTTTTTTTTACATGGCTGCCAAGTGTACTGACTTGCCTTTAAAAGACTTTAGAGATGTTCACCTATAAATGAAACATCTAGTCAGCCAGAACATAAAGGAACTGTACATAAAGAACAAAGGAATTTGCCATCTTATTAAAATCTCAGATGAAATGTGAATGGTGTTTCCATGGAGTAATTTTGTGCTAAATGACATAAAAACATTTCAGTACAAGATTCCCACTCATTGATTAGTGCACTTGAGGTTGTCTTTGCTAAGAAAAGATACACATCAAGTCCACATACATGTTTGTACACCACTTATAGTATATTGTCTGCCTAATTTAAAGGGATAGTTCAAACAAAATCTGTAATCATTAACTCACCCTGATGTCATTCCAAATTTATAGGACCTCTCTTCCATAAAACACAAAAGGGGATTATAAAACAGATTATTAGCCTCAGTAGCATCTCACTTTCAATGTATGGTGAAGAGCAGAGTCTGAACATTCTTTAAAATATCTCTTCATCTTTTGTTCTGTTGAGGAAAGAAAGTCACAAGGGTTTGAAACAACTTGAGGTTGAGTATATAATGACAGAACCTTCGCTTTTGGGTGAACTAACCCTTTAAAACAATTCATTCATGCAATAAAAATACAATGGCATTTTTTCTTCAAGAGGACAAAGCAAGTTAATGGCTCTTTAGTGTATCATGTAGCTGATAATTTTTTGGGGAAAAGACTGATTTATCTCTCTAAAGGAAATGATATGCAAAAGCCTTTGACCTTATATGCACCGTAGGCTGCAGTACAATGCAGAATGGACAAACAGAAAAGCATTAAACCCTATTGTGCTTGAAATATCCATCCAAAGAGCTGGGCTTATTCCTTTTTTGGTGGCGCATTTAATCAAGGTGATTGTACAACTGGGGCCATTGTACACCAAACAAGTGACCATACAAATTCTGCAGCAGGAGCAGGCGGAAAATACTAATTTGAAGAGCTAATGTCAGACACTGCGTTGCCATGACTACACGGAATGAGCAGTGAGGCTGAATCTTTAGAAAAATTAAAGTATACGTTTGCCAGTTTTAACATTTTACTATCAGTTGATAGTTTCTGAAAAATGGAATCCTCACAATGAGAAAAGTTTGAAATATTTGGTAAATCTCCCTTTTAAAGGGACAGTTTTGTTTACTCGCCCTCCTGTCGTTCCAAAACTGTGTGACTTTGTTTCTTCCGTGGAAGACAAAAGAAAATGTTTTGAACAATGTTCACACTGCTCTTTTCCATAAAATGAAACCATATAATGACCAGGGGACAAAAAAGCACCATAAAAACAGCTGATACAACTCATGTGCTAGGCCATATTTCAAGTCTTCTGAAGTCATTGGAAAGTTTTGTGTGAAGAACAGATTGAAATTCACTGAAGTCAATTGTACAAAATGTCATTGGTTCCTGCGTGTCTCGTAATAGATCGCTACATGCCAAGTTTGAATATACAGAAGTGCAAATGAGATTTCAGAGCTGCAGCAAAGGGCATTATCAGTGAATAAACCTCTCACATTTCAGTCTGTTTCTCACCTTTATCACATGATTTTGTATTTTGCATTCTATGGAAGAAAGTTGTACATGTTTAGAACAAGAAATTGATGACAGAATTTAGTTTTTTGCACAAACTATTCATTTAAGAATTCCAGATAAACCTCAATAATAATACATAAAATAGAATCAGGACAAAGTGACTATTGTATAGTGACATGTGGTGAGATTGTATGGTCTGTTTCCTCCCTCCTGGAATGAGCAAACTCAAATTTCATGAGTTAAAAATAGAATCAGCATGAAAATAGAAACAGCTCATTATATGAGACTTTCCACACAGTTTAGGTTATCTGTTAAGAGTGAGACAAAAGACAGATGTTTAGTAAGAACTCTTCACAGGAACACCCTTCGGAGCCAAAATGGCTGACTGCTGTTTAAATCACTAACTCCTCCTTTGTGTTTTTGAAGCATGTCAAATATGCATGGCAAACCAACAACCTAAGTAGGTCAGGAAGCCTTTCAGCAACTCCCTTCCATATTTCAAACATGTCTCCAGCATGTGTATGCTTCATTTCTTTCTTTTTGATAGCTTAATTGTTCATGAACTGTTTGTCTCACATAGGCCACACCAAATAAACATGCAGCGCTTGTGAGGAAAGCTATGCAGGCTTAAACTCGATTGCAAAATTCAGGGCTCCAGACTAAAATAAAATGACTACGGAGAAACTGGCTCCTCAAATGAAACATTTATGAGCTAAATGACTTTTTTGGTTTGCTAAATTACAGAATCGCTCTATATAGATGGATGTTCAGAAGCACTGTCATCCATGTACAGTACTATCACACTGCACTGGTTGAAGATTGGCCTCTGTAAATGTATGCTTCACCACTGTTAGAAGATCAGCTTAGTATGTGAAACAGACTGTGTAATACATAGTGTAGATAGTGTTATGAGTTCAAAATGTTTCCAGTTCATGTTTTCGACTGATTCATTATGAGAACCTCTTCATAAGAGTCACTTGTTTGCAAATCAGACATCAGAAACAATAGAAAGAAGCAGAATAGTGTTGCAGAAAACACTGGTTTACACTCTAACCACCTCACAAGATTTCCCACACACATACCCTGTGTCCGAAACTGCATACTGTCACAGTATGCACTGTATTTGATGAAGGATGCACTTTTCAGCTGGTAAAACATTATTTATGTATGCAGGTGAGTAGTATAAATAGATTTCGTACATACTTCATCCAAGGATGTGGGTATTGACCTCTGATAGAATATATGACATAATAACAACATCAACGGAAATAATCTGCTCTGGTTTTGTTAAACAAGCACCATTTAACCACAAGAAACAACTTTCTTAGTATATATATCAGTTACAGTCGAGAAGAGCTGTCCGATTCACCATTCTTTTAAATCTAGCGTTTTGAATGTGACATCGCCTCAGATCCCGAGGGATAATTCGATTGTGATGTGTCCAGTCTATCCGCACTTCAGAATCTTGTCGGAAATAGTAGGTCATCTGCGTATTTCTTGATAATTGCTTCATGAACAATGAGGATTTGGAGAGACTACTCCATTGGCATACTGTTTTTGGCATACTATATAGTAGGGATGTTTGAATATTCGGACACAGCGATAGTTTTCCAAAGTATCACCAATGCCGTCTAGATTTTAAATTACTGTTGCGAATTCCTATTTTTGTCAAGTCTGCAACCATTTTAGTCCCTTTTGGTGTATTTCCTCCACATTCAAGGTCATCTTCGATAAGCAGCATGCATCAGATAGGTTCATTACAATATTATACTCCATACACTCCACAAACAGAGCTCTCAGGCCTACTGTATACAACGGCTGCAACCACTGGCTCTGCTCTTTCAGATTAATATTTGATGAAGTGAGCAGTTTGAGTCTTGATTACAGCAGACAAACCAGAAACAATGGGGGCTTGCAGCTTGAATGTTCTGGAGCAGGTCAGATTTCATCATGTTATTCAACCCAGAAAAATTTAATAGGACCACTTCCACTTCCTCTTTTCATGCTACACTAATCTGTTCCTGAGTAACACAGAACTAGATGCATGCTCTCACATGCCATTTCCGAGACTCAACTTGAGATATTGTAGGAGAACTTTAACCACAAAGGTTACAGGTTCGGCATACAGAGGCAACAGCCTGTTTTTCTGGAATATTCTGTCAGCAGGTCTCAGCTCGGACACTGACCCCTCAGTGTTGTAGTTCTGCTGACCAGCTGGAGATCAAGGATTTAATCAGTGGGTTCTGACGGCATATGTTGACATGACATGATGCCACACAACATGCAGAGAGAGGATTAATTATTTGTGTCAGTTGAGTTTTCAGATTTATTTAGATAATCTATAGAATGAATACATCACGTATTGGTAGTGTTGGACTGTTCAGATATTGTTTGAATGTAAAGAGAGTGTGAAATGTTGTGAAATAATAACTAACGTTTAAAGTTCTGTCAACGTTTGTTCATACTCATGTCATTCCAAACTTTGACATGTGGGTGAGTATAACTTTTTTCATCTGTGAAACACATAAGGAGAAATTCTGAACATTGCTTTCACTGCTTTTTTTTCCCAAACCTCAAAAGCATACAGTGAAAAAGGTCTGTCAAGCTCAAAAACAGAAAAAAAAAAAAATACCATAGCAGCACCATGAAAGTACTCCATGCGGCTCATGCACAATATTTCAGGTCTTCCAGGATTTAAGTCATTATGCACTGATAATCGTGCCCTTTGCCATAGCCCTCGAATCTCATTTGCGCATGCACTTACTTTAAAAAAAAAACTTGCCGCATCAAGACAGGTTTGATGTCAGTGCCACCAAACTGAACAATACATACGACTTGGCTTGTACAAAAAGGAACAACTTTTATTTTCCTAAGAGTCCAACCAATCAACACAGAGAAGTTATTTTCCTATTAAAATCATGGTTAGGTTTAGGGTTTGGGTAAAGGGTTAGACTTTATGGCTATAGGTTTAGGTTAGGGATTAAAATTATGAACATTCCTAATAACATCATTCATTGGTTTGTTTATTTTCTATGGGAGTACAAGCAAACTTTTACCACTTCTTATGATTTCGTCATCTCGTACTATTATTATGACTTGTCTTGAGATCGAGTTGGCTATGGCGGAGGGAAAAATTATAAGTGAATCCACTGAACATTTTCCAAAATGTCTGTTTTGTGTTCCACGAAGAAAAGAAAGAACTGTCAAATGTTTAAAACAACATAAGGGTGAGTAAATCTATTTTAACAGATTGTTAATTTTGGGGTAACCTATTCAGATAACACTTTACAATAAGGTTACATTCATTAACATTAGTAAATGCATTAGGCATTATGAACTAAAAATAAAAAATCTTATTTAATTTTTTTATTATTATTAATCTTTGTTAATGATAGGTTATTAAAAAAAAACAATTGTTAATTGTTTGTTAGTTCATAGTGCATTAACTAATGTTAACATATAAAAAAAAATTAACTGAAAAAAATGTATTACAATTTTCAACAAATTAACAGATGCTGTAAAAGCATTATTAGTTGTTGGTTCATGTTAACTAATATTGTTAACTAATGTTAACAAATGGAACCTTATTGTAAAGTGTTACCACTATTCCTATAAATTACTCCAACCTAAACTGATAATATATCAGGATTCATTTTCCATTGTAATATAAGGTGACACTGACACTCTCCAGGCAATGTTTAACTTTATTTATGTTGCGTTTTTGTAGGCATTTATGTTGAGTTGTTCTAAATTCTCATGTGAGAACATTAGACAGCATTGTTATTGCTTGTGATCACTGGACATTGTGAGTCTCAAATCTGTGCTCTCAGGTTGTGTAAAGCTGATTTGGAAGCACACTTCCATTACACTTTCAGCATAGCCTCTGGGTGGCTAATTCCTTCCACCTGAAGAAAATGGCACCTAGAGTCTGTTAGCCCCAACAGGAAGTGAGCTGTGGAAGTGGAGGGGTGGCTGATTCTCTGCTGTGAAGTGAAAAAAGCCATCTTTCCAAGCTGTGCACCATGCCACAACCCGCAAAAGAACACACATGTGATCACACCACTGCTTGATTGACAGGCTTGAAAAAGGAGGACAGGCTCTCTTTCTCTGGAGCCTCTGACAGAAGAAACGTCTCTCTCTCTCAGAGCTATCTACGCAAGCACAGGATATGCTATAGTTACATATTAGAATTACATAATCCTTTATTCTATTTCTGAAGGTGATCCAACAATCTTAGTACTATAAAAACAAAAGCCCCCACATACAAAGAGAGTAGGAGATGTGCTACTCTCGATTTAGAAGATTGGTGATGATGACAACTTCAAGGGAAAGTTTCTAAAATTAAAATTCTGTCTTCATTTACTCCCCCTCTTTTTCCAAATCTGTATGACTTTCTTTCTTCTGTGGACAACAAAAGCTGTCAATGAAAGTGAATGGTGACCAAAGCTGTCAAGCAAGATTTTCAATGAATTATAACTTAAATTTCTGTCTGTTTCCACACAAAGCTATGGTCCACACAAAAATAATGACAGAACTTTCATTTTTGGGGTGAACTATAATTTTAAGGAAGTAGAAGGACCTCCATAACCAAAATAGGACATTTAAAGTCCTAGGGCATTACTGGGTTACTTTGCAAGGTTGTTTGGAGCAGTAAGTTCTGCATTTAGACTCCTAAGGGTTTCACTCTTGAGGACTCCAGTGTTTCATTTGTGCCGAGCGCTGGTGAGCAGCCAGGACACATCAGTGGGACAGAAACAGAACATCTCCTCTGACTGAACCCACTGGCGATTCAGCAGCCAACTTTAAGTACACACAAACCACACACAAAGTTTCTCTCCTACACTGAAAAGAAAAACTTCTCAAGTAAATGTGTCTTGTTTTAAGCATGTTTAGATATTTTTCCTGAAAAAAAAAAAAAAAAAAAGATTTGTAGTGTATACTTTTTCTCTCTCCCTCTTCTCAATGTACACACAAACTACACACAACAAGAGTACTCAAATATTGCTGTATGGTGTGCATGGCCATCTGTACAAGCCTCTACATTTTGAGAGACCAAACAAGTTCAGGTTTTCTGCAGCTTTACAGCCCAGAGGGAGGATGTGCAGATGTATAATTCACAGAGTTTGCATTTGGATTAAGCAGATGGGATATAAAATGCACAAGTCGACATCTGAAATGCTCTCTCTGCTGCAAGAAGTATACAGCACTGAAGATCAGCAGAAACAGAGAATAATCTTAGGTAGTACTTTACAATAGCTTTTATTATTAACATTAAATAGGATTGCATCATGCAATACTTATCAGATCTTTAGTTAATGTACATTCAAATAGTTAGATATAGATAGACTTTCTCCAATCCCAGTTTAATATACAGACACAACTATAAGTAAACCATTCATAGGTTGATTCCCAAAAAAATACTGTTATAACAGTGGCTCTGTGGAGCTATAAATTGTTTGAGCATCCCGACCAGACCGACATAACAACACTGGCTGAACCAGTGGTGTGAGTTTGAGGCGGGACTATCTGTTTGTTGACCATTGACAAATGGAGGAGTGTTCAGGAAACCATTATTTTGGAATTGTCATTATTTTGGCAATTCCATTTGGTGACACTAGTGGCACAGAAATTACAGACTTCATTTATATATATATATTTGGGCTGTCAATTTAACACCTTAATTTAGTGTGATTAATTATATTAAAAAAAGTATGCGTTAAAAAAATGCACACAATCATGCCCACTGATGCGTATGTATATTCCATAATAATAGTACTGATTTTCCTACCATATGAGCAATTCAAGCTTAAAGCACATCTGTTTTTAGGAGCCATGTCACAAAACAGATTGCTGTTAACTGTAAGCTTGTTCAATGATATGAGAATAAAACCAACAATACTGTATCTTAAGTTCTTAAAGCACTTTTTGTATTGTCTAATCAATGTTTTATTAATCTACCACAATAATGCAATTTATTTCAAACTGAATTTCAATCCATATTATAAAAGTATTATAGGCCCTACACTTTATATTTATAAATGTTTTAATTATTATGCATTTTTAGATGAATTATCTTTATTTGGGGGCCTTTCTCAGCAGATAATGATGTATGTGATTTTAAAGGGTTTAAACAGTATATGGGTGTCTATATATAGTATAATGAAGCGTTTCTATTGTTTCATGTTTTATGTATATTCCAGTAAGTGAAACAAAACTTAAGAGGGTATTTTTGGCATGCAGGCTTCTCCCAGGTGTTGACGTTTGCTTGTTATTTGCACAGAGTTCCCTAGTTTTGACAGTTGGAGCGGTGGAGAGTTAGGCTGAGTTAGACAGGTGAAGCCTGCTGTGTACAGCACAGACCAGTGAAGATTGAGAACATTTGGAAATGAAGCACAGAACTCTGGAACATGTCAAGCACTCTCCTCGTTTAACCTCACAACGGCATGCATCGCCTACCGCAACTCCTTCCCCTAAGCAACACGACATGAGGGGGAGAAAAGGGGAGTAAGAAACCCGAAACTCCATTCTGAAGTGTGTATTGCTCCAAAATAAATAAATAAATACATTCAAAACTCTATGTTTTCAAAATCAACTGTTCTGTGGGTTGCCTGAACGACTAGTTGATTAATCATTCATGAGGAAGCCCTGTTTAATTAGGCTGGTTTCGGATTCACCTGACCTTGACCTGATGCATTTCTTAGGGGATGTTTAGGGCAGTGGTTCTCAACCAGGGGGCCAGAACCCACTAGGGGGCCTCAGCACACTTCCAAGGGGGCCTCAAGTTGACTTGAGTCAATTAATTTAAATTAAGAAATATTAAAATAATTAAAATAATCCAACTTAATTAAAATGCTAAAAAAATACCTTAAGGTGTATGCCAACAAATTATAAACAGACTCTTTCTGAAACTTCTAGAATCAAAAATGATCCGTGATTAATTATTTTAATCAGACATGTCTAGTTTCAGGCAAGGGGGCCTTCAAATATTGTCTTGGACAGTGGGGAGCCTTGGAGTCAAAAAGGTTGAGAACCACTGATTTAGGGGAAGTTCTCGCTTTCCAAACAGCTAGACGGAGAGAACTAAACTGAGGGGTCTCAAGACAAGTTTTTAAAAGTTGGACTATTTTTACTTGACACTTGTCTTAAAAGAGCAACTACTATGGAAGGATAATCTAAAACCAGCTCAAGATGTGACATGACGACCAAAGATGTCAGTCTCAGTGTGTATTGCAATAAACCACAACAGTGCCCGCTCACTTTTTCAGCCGTCTTGGTTCCAAGTAGTATTTTTCCTATTCATTTGGTCCATTAGTACATAATACCAATTAAAAACAATGGAATTAAAAGGGATGGGAAAACAGAAAAACTATAAAACATTTATTTAAATTTGTTTATTATAAGTACAGAAACAATAAGTCATTTAAGAGTGTAGGGAGACCGATGAGATTTCATCATTCACAGTGCACCAAGGGAGTAGGCAGTTGCTGCAGAGCTCTTTTGCCACGGTTTGTTTGCCGCAACTGGTGGATTGGTGGAGCTTTCTCTGCTGGGTCATGGGTAGTGTAGTTCTTCACCTCAAATTCCACTATTAAAGACATTTTTCTAAAAATGAAGTTGAAATAACGCAGACTGATTGTTTCAACAAATGCATACAGTATACCATTGATTAACAACCTCAGATTTTAGGGGAGATCTGTCTTTCAAGGTTAATAAGTTATTGTTAAAAATCATTTCACCTATGGATAAAATGAATGAAATTTTTACTTTCGGAACCAGAATGTTGTGCTCTATAGCAGCGGTGCTATCAAGGGAATTAATGTCCAAGAGGTTCTTACTGCAGAAACTTTGTAACAGCACGCTGTCAGAATGATAAACAGTAAAAATATCAAAACTAATAAAATATAGATTAACAAGTCAACCTTAGTAATCAACTAGTCGGTTGTTGGATGACTAGTAAAGCAGTGTAACCCATCCCTAAAAGAAACTATCGTTTTTAAAACAACAAAAAGAACTAAACAGAGAGATGAAGAAAAAGAGAGAAAAAGAGAGATGCAAAAAGTGTCTGGCCTTTAGATGAAGATTTACAGTGACAGTATGGGAACAGGATCTTGTGTCTCTTCCATCATTCTGTACTGAGTCTTACAATTTCTTTTTTACTCTCTATGCCACCTCTTTTTTCATTCGTTCTCTCTATCTCTTTCTCTCCCTTCTGTCTCTCCCTGGGGATCTGATGAGGACTTTCCTTATATTTGATTTCTTCTTCCTGCACAGCACTGAAATGCCCCAAAGTTCAGTCCTGCACACGTTTAGCCTTAATATTTTTATAATCCAGATTCTGTACAATGTAAAAACATGCAATTGTTATTATAAGTTCCGTTGGTGTAACCTAATGTATTCAGGTTGATTCAGTGATGCTAAATAATATTTTTGAGGTGTAAAAAGTTGTGGCAAAATGGCTTAAGGACAACAAAGTCAAGGTATTGGAGTGGCCATCACAAAGCCTTGACCTCAGTCTGAATTTGTGGGCAAAACTGAAAAAGCATGTGCGAGCAAGGAGGCCTACAAACCTGACTCAGTTACACCAGTTCAGTCTGAAGGAATGGGCCAAAATTCCAGCAACTTATTGTGAGAAGCTTGTGGAAGGCTACCCAAAATGTTTGACCCAAGTTAAACAATTTAAAGGCAATGCTACCAAATACTAACAAAGTGTATGTAAACTTCTGACCCACTGGGAATGTGATGAAAGAAATAAAAGATGAAATAAATCATTCTCTCTACTATTATTCTGACATTTCACATTCTTAAAATAAAGTAGTGATCCAAATTGACCTAAGACAGGGAATGTTTTCTATGATTAATGTCAAGAATTGTGAAAAACTGAGTTTAAATGTATTTGGCTAAGGTGTATGTAAACTTCTGACTTCAACTGGATTTCCCTGTCTGTCACTCACTCGACGTTGTGTCGATGTAGTGACACTAGGGGTCACTCTTGGGAGCCCCAAACACCTCTGCTTTTTTGAAAAAAGGCCAATGAGAATTGGTGAGTGGAATTTGCATGCCACTCCCCCGGACATATGGGTATAAAAGGAGCTGGTATGCAACCATTCATTCAGATGTTCTCTTCAGAGCCAAGCGGTTCTATTCATTGAAGCTGAATTAATCCGCGAAGTTCATTCACCTCATCTGCTGGATTCTATGGCGCATTTCAGCTGCTTCTCCCCCCCTGCACCCATGGAGTGCAGAGAACACCCCTGGGCGCTTCGGCAGAAACAACTAAAAGAGTATATTCTAAAAAAAAAAATAATAATACAAAAATAGAATATTTTCTTTCTAAAAGAGCGGCACACACGGAATGTCTTTTTAAAGATGCCTTTCCGTCTGTGTGTTATTCCTGGTTGCGGTCAATATCTCTCCGCTTCTGATGGCCACGATCGCTGTCTTACGTGTCTGGGCGCTGCCCACGTGGAGACATCGTTCGTGGATGGGTCTTGTCCTCACTGCGAGAACATGACCATGGCAACATTGCGGTCGCGGCTTGCATTCGTAAGAATGCAAGCCACCCCAGCAGCTCTCCTGCAAGTACACCAAGCCAAGGCACTAAAAGAACTGCACGAGGGTAGTTCTGACCCGGGATTGATGCAGGAACTGCGCTCGGTGACCAGCCTCGCTCTCCGGGCGACGAAGGCGATGTCCACCCTAGTGGTCCAGGAGCGCCACCTTTGGCTAAACTTGGTTGAAACACGCGAGGCTGACAAGGCACGGTTCCTTGACGCCCCCATCTCCCAGGTTGGCCTATTTGGCGACACCGTCGAGGACTTTACCCAGCAGTTCTCGGCGGTGAAGCAACAGACGGAGGCCATACAGCACATCCTGCCCCGGTGCGGCTCAATACCCCGCACCCCGTCTGCTCGTCGCCAAGAGTATCCCCCTGCAACTACAACACTGGCTCCGCCACAGCCCGCCCCCGTGGCCCGGCCCCAGCGTGGAGCCCAGCGCAGGAAGCAGACGCCACCCGTCTCACGGCCGGACACCAATATCCCGAGGAAGGCTTCGAAGTGCCCCTGAGACGGTGACCCAGGGGCAAGGAGACCCACTTCTCCGGAGCTGGTGAGCAGACCACTCCATCCCACGGTGGAGGGCCAGAAGGAGAATCTTTTGTTTCGTTTTCATTTAATTTCACCTCATGTCCAAGAGGCTGCGGTACCCAAAAATTCAACAAAAGAGTGGTTTTCTTGTTCCCTGGGTCACATGTTCGGTGTGCACGGCCGACGTCACGACCACCGTCCACCGTCCCATCTTTGCAGGTATGGTGCCCCAGTGGTGGTCCCCCCGCCCCGTGCGCCCAGCTGTGGCACAAACACGCCCACACGGGATTGGGTCCGGTGGACTACGGGAATGAGACTTCTCCTCCCCCCTCCTCGGCCAATCTTATGGTGGGCGGCAGGAGCCAGGTAAGTGCTTCGATGTCCCTGGACTCAGCACAGCCACGGGGCTCGAATCCCCTCGATGTTGCACCTCGAGCTCTGCCCCGCCGTGAGGCCCCACCCGCTGGTACATCCGACGTGATCATTCCCTTGGTCCCCCTCGCCCGAAGTTTGGACGCGTGGCTCGCGCTTTCCAATCCATCGCAGTGGCTGACCCGGACCATCCGACTCGGCTACACGATTCAGTTCACCAGGCACCCACCCAGGTTCCTCGGTGAAGGGTGAGAACGCAGATGCTGATGTAAAAATGCATTCTAGCGAGCGTCCGGCATCAAGATTGGTTCGTGGCAGTAGACCTGAAGGACGCGTACTTTCACGTCTCGGTCTTACCTCGACACAGACCATTCCTGCGGTTTGCCTTCGAAGGTCAGGCATACCAGTACAAGGTCCTCCCCTTCGGCCTGTCCCTGTCCCCTCGCATTGGGAAGTGGGCGTACGCATCCTCAACTATCTTGACGACTGGCTAATCCTAGCTCACTCTCGAGAGCTGCTGTGCGCACACAGGGACCTCGTGCTCTGGCACTTCAGCCGACTGGGGCTTCGGGTCAACAGGGAAAAGAGCAAGCTCTCCCCGGTTCAGAGCATCTCTTTTCTCAGTCTGGAGTTGGACTCACTCTCGATGACAGCGCACCTCACGAACGAGCACGCACAGTCGGTGCTGAACTGTCTGAAGGCGTTCAGACGGAGAGCAGCAGTTCCACTGAAACTTTTTCAGAAACTCCTGGGGCATATGGCATCCTCAGCAGCGGCCACACCGCTCAGGTTGATGCATATGAGACCGCTTCAGCACTGGCTTCAGACTCGAGTCCCGAGATGGGCATGGTGCTGCGGGACACATTGTGTGGCCATCACGCCGATCTGTCGCCGCCTCTTCAGCCCTTGGACCAACCTTGCATTTATACAGGCAGGGGTTCCCCTAGAGCAGATCTCCAGATGCCTCCAAGACAGGCTGGTGCACCGTATGCAATGGGCACACAGCCGCCGGCTCCTGGACTGGCCCGCAGCTGCGTTGGCACATCAACTGCCTAGAGTTGTTGGCAGTACTGCTCGCCCTGTGGAGGTTCCAGCCATTGATCCAGGGCAAGCACATGTTGGTCCAGATGGACAACACAGCATCGGTAGCGTACATCGACCGCCAAGGTGGTCTACGCTTCCATTGCATGTCACAACTTACCCGCCGTCTCCTCCTCTGGAGTCAGCGGTGCCTCAAGTCGCTACGAGCCACTCACATCCCGGGCGACCTCAACATCGCAGCAGATGCGCTGTCACGTCAGGTTACCCTCAGGGGAGAGTGGAGACTCCACCCTCAGATGGTCCAGCTGATTTGGAGTCGATTCGGTCGAGCACAGGTGGACCTGTTTGCTTCCCGGGAATCCTCCCACTGCCCGCTTCGGTACGCCCTGTCCGAGGCACCCCTTGGTATAGATACACTGGCACACAGCTGGCCCCCTAGACTACGCAAATACGCCTTTCACCCAGTGAGCCTACTTGCACAGACCCTGTGCAAGGTCAGGGAGGCTGAGGAGCAGATCATCCTAGTAGCCCCCTACTGGCCCACCCAGACATGGTTCTCTGATCTCACGCTCCTCGTGACAGTCCCGGCGGCTGTCCCCCTCCACCCTGAAGGTGTATGTAGCCGCTATTTCGGCGCATTACGATGCAGTAGATGGTAAGTATTTGGGGAAGCACGACTTAATTATCAGGTTCCTGAGAGGGGCTAGGAAGTTGAATCCCTCCAGACCGTGCCTTGTCCCCTCATGGGACCTCTCTGTAGTCCTTCAAGGTCTACAGGGAGCTCCCTTTGAGCTGTTGGAGTCAGCTGAGCTTAAGGCACTCTCTTTGAAGACTGCCCGCCTGACTGCGCTCACTTCCATCAAAAGGGTAGGGGACCTGCAGGCATTCTCTGTCAGCGAATCGTGCCTGGAGTTCGGTCCGGGTTACTCTCACATGATCTTTAGACCCCGACCGGGCTATGTGCCCAAGGTTCCCACGACTCCTTTTAGGGATCAGATGGTGAACCTGCAAGCACTGCCCCAGGAGGAGGCAGACCCAGCCTTGGCATTGCTGTGTCCGGTGCGAGCTTTACGCATCTATTTGGATCGCACGCAGAGCCTTAGAAGCTCCGAGCAGCTCTTTGTTTGCTTTGGTGGACAGCAGAAAGGAAGCGCTGTCTCCAAACAGAGGATTGCCCACTGGGTCATCGACGCCATCACAATGGCATATCAGGCTCAGGACGTGCCACCCCCTGCAGGGTTACGAGCCCACACCACCAGGAGTGTGGCAGCCTCCTGGGCCCTGGCCAGTGGCGCCTCTTTGGAAGACATCTGCAGAGCAGCAGGCTGGGCAACACCCAACACCATTCCAAGGTTCTACAATCTTCGGGTCAAGCCGGTCTCATCCCGTGTATTGGCAGGCACGAGCAGTCCCGGACAACTGGCCAGGTGTACCACTTGCGCATAGCGCCTTTCCCCTCCCTTGAGGTGAATACGTGCACTCTTGACTCCCAGTCATGTTCACAGACTGTGATCCCTGGATGACTTTATATATATATATATATATATATATATATATATATATATATATATATATATTATAATTTTATTTATTTATTTTGCGGATCTTTTTCTTGACAGATTTGGTTAGATTCAACCGTATAGCAGCAACAAAACCCTCAGTCAAGAACGTCTAATGGTTTTATTGGAAGAACATAATTTAAGTGCACTGCTGCACATTTCAGCAATGGCAGGCACACAGCATGCTATAGGGAGGCCTGAAGTGAAATGACTATGAGGAGGAGATGAACGAGAGATAAGGAGAAGAGAGATGGGTTGATTGAGAGAGAGAAAGAGAGATCTTGCAGAGAGGTTAGAACTGCATGCGCATGAAGTGGGAGGAAGAGCGTGGGTACAGGAGAAAGCGGGCGCCCAGAGAAGCCATGCATCTCTGTGTTTTTCTTTCTTTCTCTCCTTTTGAATGACTACCTCCTTCTCTTCCAGTTCCACACTGCCTCATCTCAGGGATTCAGGCTGTCAGTCTTTCATGTGTCTTTTCTCTCTTTCTTTCCCAACTAGCCACCTCATGTTAATAAGTTTTTGAGTGAACTATCCCTAGCATGAGCAGCACAGATTTAAGTAAACAGAGAAAATATCTTCCTGTCTGCCAGCAGAACAAAGTGTGCAGAAGATCACTGAGGAGGAACATCCCTGCAACTTACAGCTCATTTCATCATCAGTAGAGTAGAAACCGTTCAGTCACAAATATAGATGTACTATTTGATGTTTGGCATATTTGTGGAATTTGAGAGAGCTGGAATTACCCAGCATCCATATTTGACAGTCTAGCTGTTGCCATAGCAACAGTATACCTGTTGTGGGGTTAAACGATCCAAATGTGTAAAGGAAAAGGTTATATCCCTACAATGAAAAATGTACGATTGTGTTTCCAAAACAAATATGACAACAAAAGAAAACACAAACATGCCTGTTTGTTTGTATGTCAGTGTTTTTAAATACAATCCTCGATTTTTGCTCAAGTCTGAGTTGTTTCCATGGTTACACAGCAGCTGAAAGTCCTAAACGGTGCTCTAAACTGAAGGCAAGTGTTTGCAGTAGTTGTGTTTCTCCCACGGGAGTTTCTCCCTCTGGCCTTTCAGTGTCAGACAGTAGGAAACCTCAGGAGACCAAAACACATGCAGGCGAAAGCGGCCCATTCTCACATTCCACGAACTGTTACGATGCTGTTTTTCACAATCAGGTGCCTCAATGAAACCCTCCAAACACTGAGAGGAGAATAGACAGTAGACAACAAGAGAAGCATGATCAGACACCATACACTATGTAAAATACCAAGCATAATCATACACACAATAGCCTGAGAGGTGAGTTGCATCCTAGAAAAGTAAACAGAAGTTGCTCATACTGTGTACTATAAGTTAACTCTATGTATTATACTTTGGTGCATAAGTCATCTCATATGTGCTGCAGACATGAAGATACCTCACATTGTGCTATTAATTTTTTAAGTGTCTGAACTGATTTTCACATGGTAGACGATAATACACGTTAAAAAATCCCTAATCTGTAACGTCATACCAGAGACTATTTAGACCGAGGCGGACCACTTTCTTAAAATTAATGGGAGAAACTGGAATGCCCAACGGCCAACGGATGTAGAAAAGGAAGTCCCACCTTACGGGTAAAAGAGCAAATCACCTTTTAGATACAAACATTGCCTGTAGGCTAACTTGAGAACATGCATGTGCATTAGCTGAACCAGGCTGAAAAATAGTGTTTTTTTAGTGTGATCTGAGGTGACAAAGCACAATTTATGATACCATTGTTCAGATTTCACTGCTGATTTTAAATATGTTCTTTGATCGTAATATTGACCAACTGTTTTGGAAATTCCGATCATACCCCATTCAAGTAGATAGGAGCTGTACATTTATCCCACTTGTTAACATAGAAAATAGCTGCCCAGCCTGCCTGGGAGAGTTCCAAAGATGACTGCTGAGTGAACTGACCTTGATATTGACTTTAGACATACCTACCATATAAACATCTTTCTCTCTTCTCGCTCACACTTTTATTCCTGAAATGAGCCAGCCCACAGTGGAGGACCCCACCTTTAGGTCACAAGGCCCACTCTGATTTTTCCCCAGTCATTTATCAGGTGCTGGATTCGGTTTTATCTACTTATCAAATGGCATATCCCTACTTTGACATCTGTTAGACAGGACCTCCTCTGTTTTACAGGACAGAACCAAAGAGCCATGTCAGAACTGAAAAGAGAAGTTTTGTGGACAGCAGGGCCAGGATAGCAAGTCTTACTAACTTTCAATGTTACTTCCTACTGGTTAGTGATTCTTGCTAAGGCAGTTCACTATTGCTATGGCTCTTAGAGTTAACAAACCCCTTAACCCGAGTTTTAAACTTAGGCCAAAATGCATTCTGCACTGCTGATGTTATAGACATGGAGGATACTATGGATGATCGGGTGACTTTTACATTTGCACAGGCAAGCACCACTTATATTTCCTTGTAAAAATAAATAAATATATGTTTTATAGCTTTGAGTGCTTGGCCTCAACACACATTAGTAATTTGATTTGTGTCATTTTTTGATCACTCAAAACTGCTCTCAATGGCTTCTGTCATGGGGCTGTTCAGTCTATTAGGTGCCACAGTCACCAACAGGCCTGCTGCTTCTCTAATGGACATTTGTGCAAGCATCACACACATCCTCAACACTCACTCTGTGTAATGAGAACAATTCCCCAGATGAGCCCAACTACACAAATGCAGTATCACTAATCACTGGACTAGAGAGAGAGAGAGAGAGATAGGATGTAAAGAGATAATATTCCACATTTGCAGTATGAATTCAGTACACTTTGGTCCCTCATTGCTTTTTCAAAGCATCGCTGAGGCACAAATAATGTACCCTGTTTTTTGGTATCAGAAGTCTCAGGGGCCGTTCTGACCAAATGCGTAATTGTATAAAAAAAAACTTGATGCAACACAACAAACGGAACAGAACGCAAGTGTAACGACATGCGTTTTTAAAGTTCTTTTAACTTGACAAAGCTTACAGTATTAAAAACATGATGTGCATGCACAAGACAAGGCCCAACAGTCAAAGCCGTCCATCTAGCGCATGTCAAAAAAAAAAGTACAATAAAAAAACCTAGCCTGAAATTTACGTGAACATGACAACATTTTTGCAATTCAAAATGTATGTGCTGTATAACTTTATTGGCTGCAGGTTTCCAGTGAAATGTTCAGCTGGGGGTGCCAAAAGCGAGTTAAATTGTGTCGTATTCAGACAAAGTTTTAAGGTGAATTTTAGATGGATGTTTTTAAAACACCTCCCTAACGTAAAAATGTTTTCTCTGGGCTGGGGTCAGGGGTCGAGGGCTGGGGGATTGCATAGGATGTGAACACCGTTCTGAGCTGTGTCCTGTCATGACTGGATTCAGCCTGCTGTGATGAAAATTAAACTCAAAGTTAGTTCAAATTTGAAATGACAGTGATCAAAGCATCCAGACGCTACACAGAGCAGCATGTAGAGTGTAGCTACTTATTAAACATATGAAATGAGGAATGAACAAAGAGACATTCTGCTATCACACACTTCACATACTTTACATTTGTTTATTCCACAGCTTTCTGGAATACTTGATTCTGATTAGTCAACTGAGGAATTCTGTGGTCGAATATATGGTCAAATTGTAAAAGTTTTCTTTGTCTAGTCTTCTAGACTGTATAAACAACATAGCCTAGCTGTATTAGTTTATTGTTTTATGTGACACCGCAGTCTCTTTCTTCTCACATAATAATTTCACTCACATAATTTAATTTTACTCAAATCAATATTTGATGTCCATTTATATATCTATATATTCACAGCAAGTAGCTGTGTAATAAGCAGGTCATTACTGCAAATTGAGATAGTGACCAGCTGACTTTATATTACCTCTTACTAATGTGTTTCTACATTGGATATAGTCAATTTTTGATTGTATATTGTAATGCACAAATGTCCTATTGTATTTATACTGTACTAATTGTTTTCAAATGTAACTAAGGTAAATTCCAATTCATAAATATTGGCATATAAAAGAGATTCCAATTTTGATTATGGTTTCAATGAAATGGCATGCTCATGCATGTAGTTTAGTACATAGTGTTAAGTGCTAAAAATATCCACAGTGCTCAAAGGGAAGTCCACCGAGAGTAATATACTGACAAAAGGACTGTGAGATCATATTAGCTAATATGAAACCGGAACTGGAGGTGCTGTCACCCAGCAGCGTTATTCTGAAAAGAGGGCTTTCCTGCAAAAGGAAAACCGCTGCAGGCTGGAGAAGGGTGCTGTGTTTGTACTATACAGCACACGCAAGCAGCGCAACTAAGGCAGAAGATTGGTGCAGTAGCGTGAGTAAATAGGGCTTCATGTAAATAGAGCTATCCAATCAAGACGTCAAGCTAGCCGGAAGATACCAGCCTGTACTGTTCACCCATCTTCCATTCCCCATTCACATGTGTCATTAATCACTCGCCCTTTAGGGAGGACCCAGGAACACAATATTTAGCACAACAGAGGAAGTAGTCTTAATCACATCAGAGTGAATAAGATCAGGATAGATATGTTGAATTTTCAACCTCTCGTGGAAATAAGTTGTTAGTTTCAAGCAGGTCACCATCTGTAGAGGAAGTTGGGATCAATGGTTGTTTCTGAGGAAACATGCCTGGCTAGTAGGGTTGCTCCGATACCAAAATACTGGCTTTGGTACGATACCAGTCCTGGTACCTCGGTATCGATACTAAATCGATACATAATCAACAAATAAAAAACCTCAGATTTTTTTTATGAAATTACACAGAAAATGACGATTAAAAGAACTGCATAAAGTCTTACAGATTCAAATTATGCTTTTTCTGTATTAATTTTTCTGTATTCCATGTTAAATGTTTTATTTAATGTTATGATCAAATGGTGTTTAATCAAATTGATACATACAGTTTTAATCAAATAAAAATATCATAATTATTTATTTATTTATGTATTTTTTTGGTCAAATAAAATTCTGCACAACAGAGCTTTACAGTATTAATGAAAACATTAATGAAAAAAAATTACCTGTGGCACAAGGCTGTTTGCGTTTGTGATATTGCTTACAGATAATAATAATAATAATAATAATAATAATACATTTAATATTAGATAATTGTTATTATGAGTATTATTGCTACTTTTTGTTTTTATACAGAAGTTATTTATTCCGAGGAGTTCATTTAAGTGTTAACAGTCATTTATACTCTAAAAACGCTGCATGAAAATTAAGCACAAGTAGTGTGTGTTGTGTTTGTGTGAGTGGGCGCACATGCGTGCGCCCGAGTGTGTGTGTGGGAACCTCTTGTTTATTCTGTAGCGTGCAGCTCATGTGACTGTATATTATTTAATTAAATTACATCCTTATGCTGTTTAAAGATCACACTTGGTCATATCCAGAGGTTTTTCATTTTATTTTTAAATTGTCATTGATTTCATCTCAAAATTGTCACATCTCATATCATTTTGCTATTGACAGCATACTGTAATATGGTACAGAGATTAGTAACAAGATGATATCGTAGCATTTTAATTTTTTACAAGTGTCTGAATGAGGTGCTTATTTAAAGGGATAGTTCACCCAAAAATAAAACTTCTAACATTTTCTCACCCTCATGCCATCCCAGATGTGTAGGATTTTCTTTCTTATGCTGAATATAAATGAAGATTTTAAGAACAATATTTCAGCACTGTAGGTCCAAAAAGGAACATAAAGGCAGTATAAAAGCAATCCATACAAGTCCAGTGGTTAAATCTATATCTTCTGAAGTGATATGATAGATGTGGGTGAGAAACACATCAATATTTAATTCTTTTTTTTTTAATCTACACTTGCACTTTCACTTTCAGCCACCTTACTGGTTGGGGCTGGTCAAAGGTGGAGACTGATAGTAAAAAAAAGTCTTATGGATTACTTTTATGCTGACTTTATGTGATATTTGGACCTTCAGAGTTCTGGTCACCATTCACTTGCATTGTGAGGTCAAACAGAGTTTAATTTATATTTTGTATTCTGCAGAAGAAAGAAAGTCATACAAATTTGGGAATAGCATGAGGGTGAGTAAATGATGAGAGAATTTTCATTTTTGGGTCAACTATTCCTTTAAGGTCATGGCTTTATGGTAGTTTTGGAGTAGACAGTGTCCGAATAGCAGCTAGACAGAATGTAAATGTGTATTACAGCTGAGCAACAGTTTTTGGAATTCCACTCATAAAATGTTCCAGCAGCCTGATACATATCACTTAAATTGGTGTCCTGAGAAATCACATGTGTCTTTTTGACAGCTTTGGATGTGTAAACAGAAAAAAAAAATGAATCTGAATGTGGCTTGCCAATCAAGAAGCTTGGAGACACCTCTCTGCCTGTCAGTTATTCTGTATGTCCAGGTTTGGTGGCATCTGGTTTGCTGAGATGTCTTTGGAGGGCTTGCAAAAGTTAGCAAGACAGGTAACATCTATATAGCAGCTTTAATGCACAAACATTTTTAAAACTTTGCTTTTTGCTCACAGGCATCAGTTTTTGGACTTCATGAAGTAGCAAATAGTAAATCCCTAAAGGTTTATGCTCTTGAGACCTAAGGAACATATTGGTTTAGAAAGGTTGCTGGTAGATTTCAAACAAGGCTTACTGTACTGAGGGCATTTTGACCTTCACAATGCCAGTCTTGTCATTAGCATAGTCCTGCCCTGCAGTTACTAAAGCCAATAACTCATGCTCTTATTTCTTCTTTAGTCTTTGCCAGATTCCTTTTTTATATTCTCCTTCCATGCTCTGAATGTGGAATATCAAATCATGTGATGGCAATGCAGTTTAGATGACATGACCATGACTACAGCACGTCAAACAACTTGTCAAACAATTACACACTATATTCTTTATTTTACCTCTGCAGCAGCATATCTGTATGAGACAAATAATAACTAAAAAATCCATAGTCGATCACTAAGGCCCACTTGTTTGATGATTACAGAAAACCAAATCAAATAATGAAATCAGATTATTAAATAAAGTACCTGCCAGTGTCTGGAGGTAGATCTGAATTGCTGCTTATCCAATGACATAAAGAAGGAGAGACATTCTTGAGCTCTGAATTGCTATTATTAATGCAGTTTCTTACAGATGATGGTTTTGGATGATTTTATGATTGAACGAATAACAGAATCCCTGCCTAAAGTACAGTACAATCTGATGTACTGGGTGTAACTTCACCTTTTATTTTTGATGTCAAAAGGGCATGTTGACTATTTGCCAGGTCTTTGCAGGCTCCTGTGGTGCCTTTAATTTTCTCTAACCTTTACCAGAGATGATCTTGCCAACAGTGAAGGTCCCAGCCAGCATGTGCCATGAGCCCCTTTATACTTACTATGAGCTTGTATGAAAATTCATAATCTGGTGCAAGGCACTAAGGCAAGAAACATACTATAAACAAGTGTGCAAACATAAAGATATTGTGAAAGTTTGCTAATGCATAGTAACCATGCAGTCCCGTTGTACAAACATAATGTACATTTTTGCATTACTGTGATGGTAAACAAACCTTTATATTCAAGGGGCAATAGACAGACCTTCAAATGTCTGTGCCATTAACCAGTTATGTTATAATTCAGGTCACTAGCTATAAACCTGTTCACAGTTTAACTAACAAACTTTCTCAGCAAGATTCTCTTCAAACTGTTGCGCCACTACAACAGTACTTGATCTGAAAGAAAAAAGGTAACGCTTTAGATTACAGCCCGCAATTTACAGTGTAAGAACACTGAATTTACAGCGTACCTTTTTTATATTGATGGTGTAACTACACAGTACATACTTGTAGGAATTAACAATTTAGAAAGAACATACACTGCATACCTTTTTGTAACAGTACGTATTATATTATACATATAAGACTAGGTATTTTTTTATCTACGGGGTACATATTCTATTATTACAGGATAGATGATGGAGGTTTTTGCTATATGATTTTATTTAGAAATTTAAATCAAGGCTACTTACCTGATGAAAGTGTGTTACATACACCAAATAACTTGTTCTGCTATTCTGTTTGAGTAGCATTGCAGTCCATCAAGGTGCAATGCATTGGAAAACAAGCTTACCTCTTTCCAGCTATTCCCAGGAAATAAAATACAAATATAACATGATACAACACAACACTTGCATCTTACTGCATATATACAGTAGCCTATAATTGATATGTTGTTTTGATAGCAAAGTGCATCTGACTTAGTTTGGCCTTCCATGTTTCAAGGCAAGTAAAACTAAATTAATTCATTAATTAAATTACTGGCAAATATAGCCCCTTGTTTCACGCAGTTACAGAGTAAGTACAACATCTGCGGGCTGTAATTTAAAGTGGTACTTGTTACCCCTTTATTCCCCAAACTTTGCATATTGTTCCCTTATACCTACACGTAAGTAATTTATAGGTACACTATTATTACAAAAAGGTACTCTGTAAATTCGGTGTACTTACGCTGTAAATTGCGGGCTGTAATCTAAAGCGTTACCGAAAAAAAATACTGTGGAAAAAGACTGTGCAAATACGCACTTTGAGAATGCAACACATATGGTGGTTACGTTATGAATTGTGTTCTGACATATTGGGACAATGATGCATGATAGAAACTTTTGTGTTCAGCCTAAGAACCATATCAGATATTCAGATTTTACTGGAGATGTGTCAGTTGATGATATGTATTGAAATTTTGGCCACTGAGATGTTTGGCAAAGAAATGCCATTTTCATCTTTCACCCAAAAACTGAACATTTTAAATCTAATAACAGAAGAAATGACATGGAGTAAAAGCAATAATTATGTGAAATCATCCTGGTTTAATTAGAGCAATATTTACAATATTTAAACAAAAAAATATTATCTGTTATTTAAAAAGTAGTTATTTGGAGTACTAATTAAAGTAGGGCCAAGATGTTGTGGTCGTAATGCCGTATCGTAAAGGATTTTATGATATTTTCATTTCTTTTAGTTATTAATTTGTTTAGATAATAGAATAAAATAGTATAATTAAAAACTATTCATTTGGGTTTCGGTTTTCTGCCCAGCGTGTTCATAATTTTCAGTTCAAATGTCCTTTTGGGGGATCAGTAGGCCATTGTAAATCTTCATAACAACACAGGAGGGCTCATAGTTAAATTCAAGTTTAAAACAAATTAATTATGCTTTAAATCAGTGCAAACATACCAAAATTCAGGCTCAAGGCACAAGCTGACAGTGTCAGCCAGAAAGCTAAAGAATACACACAGTGTAAAACACACATGGTTACGGCCGTACAGATTGAAGCCTGCGGATTGTACCAAACTTGAAGAGTGATATATTACACACTCAACCCATCCGCTCTCTTCCACTTATACACTCACAAACAAATACATACAGTACATTGGAAAATATCCAATAGAAAATGACGGCCCATCCCCTCTACAACCAGAGCCGGTTTTCCTGCAGACATTTATGCAGTCTCCCTTTTTCGTGTTGCATGGCTGCAATTCTGATGGTTAATGGCAGCTCCATCTTCTTGTGTTTCAGTTTTTCCCTTTGATAAAGCCTGGGGAGGGAGAGCGAGTGCCAGCCTGACACCTTAGCGAGGGCCTTGCGTCCCAGTGGAAGGTGTTTTCCTCGCTGCCATGGCAACAACATGTGACAGCAGGAGCACAGGGCAAGAGAGCATCTTGGTAAACCCATGTGCATCTCCAGCAATCCTGTTCTCTACTTGCCTGTAAAGATCCTACATTCCAGTCAACATCTACACATCCATGTTTATGAGAGACTAATAGTCATTGCTACAGCTTATCTAGGGATGCTTCTGTCTCCTTTTCTTTCATCTCAGCCCCCCTAAATATCTGTGATTACTTCAGCTGTCAGTACCCTTACAAATCTGCACTCTGAGAAAATCGGTAGTGTTTTATATAACGCTTGCTTTCAGAGAATCATAAATTAAGTGCATTTTTATAAAGCCATTACTAGTGAATTGTTTTTTATTTGTTTGAAACTAAACTATATAAAAAAAATTTGTAAGGTTTATGCTTAAAAACCAAGAAAAAACTATTTGCAAATGGGATGCGAAAGGTAAACTTCATTCAAGACATATACTCTGAAAACACTTCCTTTTATAATTTTACAAATTTTTCCTCTCAAGTAAATGTGTTGTTTTAAAGATATTTTTAAAGGAAAATAAGACAAAAATACTGATTAAGATGTATATATATATATATATATATATATATATATATATATATATATATATATATATATACATACACACACACACACACACACTGGCGGCCAAAAGTTTGGAATAATGTACAGATTTTGCTGTTTCGGAAGGAAATGGGTACTTTAATTCACCAAAGTGTCATTCAATTGATCACAAAGTATAGTCAGGACATTACTGATGTAAAAAACAGCACCATCACTATTTGAAAAAAGTCATTTTTGATCAAATCTAGACAGGCCCCATTTCCAGCAGCCATCACTCCAACACCTCATCCTTGAGTAATCATGATAAATTGCTAATTTGATACTAGAAAATCACTTGCCATTATTTCAAACACAGTTAAAAACTATTTGGTTAGTTAAATGAAGCTTAACATTGTCTTTGTGTTTGTTTTTGAGTTGCCACAGTATGCAATAGACTGGCATGTCTTAAGGTCAATATTAGGTCAAAAATGGCAAAAAAGAAACAGCTTTCTCTAGAAACTCGTCAGTCAATTATTGTTTTGAGGATCGAAGTTATACAATGCTTGAAATTGCCAAAAAACTGAAGATTTCATACAAAGGTGTACACTACAGTCTTCAAAGACAAAGGACAACCGGCTCTAACAAGGACAGAAAGATATTTGCAAGGCCAGATGTACAACTAAACAAGAGGATAAGTACATCAGAGTCTCTAGTTTGAGAAATAGACGCCTCACATGTCCTCAGCTGACAGCTTCATTGAATTCTACCCGCTCAACACCAGTTTCATGTACAACAGTAAAGAGAAGACTCAGGGGTGCAGGCCTTATGGGAAGAATTGCAAAGAAAAAAACACTTTTGAAACAGAAAACAAAAAGAAAAGGTTAGAGTGGGCAAAGAAACACAGACATTGGACAACAAATAATTGGAAAAGAGTGTTATGGATTGAGCTTTTGTGGGATCATCTAGACTGTATGATCTCTCACAGTGCATGAGAAGTGCCCGACAAGACAGACACATCTATTGCAAGTGCTACAGGAAGCGTGGGGTGAAATGTCACCTGAGTATCTGGACAAACTGACAGCTAGAATGCCAAGGATCTGCAAAGCTGTCATTGCTGCATGTGCAGGATTTTTTGATGAGAACTCTTTGAAGAAGTTTAAGAAGTTCTGAAAAATATTTTCAAATTGTAATGGTAATTTTTTATGTTATTAATGTCCTGACTATACATTGTTATCAGTTGAATGCCACTTTGGTAAATAAAAGTACCAATTTCTTTCCATAAGAGCAAAATCTGTACATTATTCCAAACTTTCGGCCGCCAGTGTATAAATACAGTGTGTATATATATATATATATATATATATATATATATATATATATATATATATATATATATATATATATATATATATATTTTTTTTTTTTTTTTTTTTTTTTTTTTAGTGTGACGTGATCTCTGAGTTTATTTTACACTGAATTCTGCTCTTTAAATTAAAATATTAAAAATCAAATGCAACCAAATACATCACCATTACTGATCTACTGAAAAGATTCAAACTCACGAACCCAAGATTTGCATTTTCTTGCATTAAAAAAATGTCATGAATTACTCACCCTTATGTTGTTTCAAATCCATATGATTTTCTTTCTTCCTTGGAACACAAAAGGAGATGTTGGGCAGGATGACAGTCCCAGTCACCATTTACTTTCATTGTATGGAATAAAAGATGCAATGAAAGTGAATGGTCATTGAAGCTGTAGGTCCCTAACTTTTTCCATAACATCTCTTTTTGTGTTCTACGGAAGAAAGAAAGTCATACAGGTTTGGAACAACATGTGGGTGAGTAAATAATGACATAATTTATTTGAGTGAACTATCCATTTAAGGCAAGAAAATTTCCTCTGAGGCACATCTGCTAATGCTCGGGTAGGGTGCAGTGCCCCCCTATGACTGAAAGACCTCAAGACATCCATTGATGCATAAAATAAAAACTTGGCTAGTGAGTCTGTTTTCACCTAAATCCTCACACACTTGGGTAAAATTAGCTAAATGTGTGGGCACACACACTGCAACAAGCTCGCTCATAATACGCAAAAGTCCCTCCCAACCAAATGATTCCTCGTTTAGCTTCAACAAGAATGCCTTTTCTGTTGTTATCAGTGTGGGAAATTAATTCTCTTCTCAATTAGACAGAAAACGGAAGAAAATGTAAATTTAGGACAAAAATCAACAAGCCTTTTCTTGTATTTTGCTAATAAGGATCATTATTTGACATCTTGTGTGGGACTTTAAAGATGGCAGTACAAGGGTCCCATGCGTGTCAGAACGCTGAATAGATTAACCTGTACTGTGAAGCCACGAGCGGAGCATCTAAATAAAATATTCAGAGCAGAGTGCCATGCGAACAGACTCGGGTCTCAGCGCCAAGCCTTTGCCGTCTGCCGCTGGTGTTAATATTTCAATTACACTTATGAATAAATGAATTAAATAGGTCCTAACATTGTCTCTGTTCCTTTTCTGCTGGAATTACCTCATTGTACCAGATAAGTCTGGCAGCAGTGATAGCGAGGTATCAGGCTTCTGGAACTGTATTTTTTGTTTTTTTTGCCACAAAGGTCTGTAAGAGGGGCAGTATGTTAAACATTTTCTCTCAGGCACATCTCAACGCATGCTGACAAAAAATAGCGCACATATGGCACCTCAGGTGTAGCAGTCAAGGTGTTTAATGATATACTCTGGCACGTCCAATGATCATATGATATGATACGCAGAGCATTACTTATTCTCATTAATAATAAAAGATGTTCAGTGATTACAAAATAAGATAAATAGATGCCACGGTGTTATTTAGAGTGCTGTTGTACGGAATATTAGCAAGTCTGTGATTCGGCTGCATGTAAGGACAGCTGTGCAGATATTCAGTACAGCAGCAAGATTGAAAGTGTGATTACCTATTGCTTTCACACAACAAATCTATAAACAAGACGTTGATATATAGTAACTTACATTTTAGACACAATGTGGCCAGTTATTTTGTCTAGTTTTCCTTCGCCAACAAAAACAGTTCCAAATGAAGCCAAAGCACAAATATCAGAAATTTTGAAACGCAATGTCCAATCAGATTAGAGGATCGGAACTCAATAAATCTTGATAAAGGACTTAAATTGCTCCAAGGGTATTTTAGCCATTAACTTAATTTACTACACGGCTCTCTGGAATACTTGATTCTAAATGGTCAATGGCGCCATCCAGCAGTCTGATATTTCTCTGTAACAACCACACATCCACGTATCAGACCGCACATCCGGGTACTGCGAGCAGTCTCTCCTGCTTCTCGGATCACTGTGCAATCTCTACAATACTCTATAATAAAATAATTTCAACTCAGATCATGGCTTTTTATTTGTTTATTTGGCAAGCAGTCTTGTAATAGGCTGAAAACTGAGGAGTAAGATGGTCATTTCAACAGAATAAACACCAACAGTACTCCGACGCAAACCGGAGGTTGATTTCAGCTGTTCAGCCATTCCTTTCTTCTCAAATTACATAATTTCAATGCAAATCAATATTATATGTACATACATTTATTTATTTGGTTAGTAGCCGTGTAATAAGCAGGATGATGTACAGTCAGCCGGTTGTTATCGCAAAATAAACCCCTTCAGGGGGCTGACTGTACATTATCCCTTACTTAGTTGAGTCATTTTGCCAAACAGGTCTAATTATTTATTAATTTATTATCAAGACAGATGTGAGCTTATTATTTGCTGATAATATGTCTACTGATTAAACAATAGACTATTTATTACTGTATTTGTTTGTTTGTTTCCTTTATTCTGTTATTTTCCTTTGGTTTTTCCCAAAGGAAATTTGCAACAGCCGGTTGTGTATCACGGCATTTTGCGATAGCAAATCTTAATTGAAATGGTGCTCATTCACTTTTTCTGGGTACAAATTAATAGCAAAGCTTAAAAGAACAGATCACCCAAAAATGAAAATTATTTCATCAATTACTCACCCTCACGTTGTTTCAAACCCATATGACCTTTGTCTCCCATAGAACACAAAAGATGTTTGCCAGAATATTGACAGGCTTACTCACATTTACATGAGTAAATTATGTGAATTAAAATTTTGGGGTGAACAATCCCTTTAAGAAATTGAGTGTAGGAACACTTTTGGTGTGCATATCATGTTCTAGTTTGTTTACATTCCTCAGTGCTCGGCTGAATTTTCTGGCCTTCCTTCACTGTCAGAACTCATTTAGCACTTTCTCCCAGGCTTCCAGACCTTTCCGCTGCCTGACATAACTGACATTTGCATTTGCCCTCTATCAAAGAAAGAGAAACAAGGGTTTAGATCTCTCTGCTCTCATAACAATCTCTCTCGAAAGGGCAACAGAGAAATGACCATCTTCGCAGCAGTCTTATCAGACCGCTATTTAATCATGGGAAAACCCAAGCGGGAATCTGTTTTCTAGGTTGTCAGTGCTGCAATGACCTAACTGTCAATTTACAATGGAAGAATGACACATCACTGTAGTAGTAGCTTGGTTTGAATCAACTGTAGATTTCACTTAAAGGATGTTCCTCACAGCTTTCCCATGGTCCTTTAGCATCACTATATTTTCTTTGCTCGCACCTTAACAGAATAATACAGAACGTTTCCAATTTATTGATGTTGTGTTTATCAGTGGTCGCTCATCCTTGGGGTATTTCCACTTCAAAGCAGAGTGTGCAGATAAAACAGAGACTGGAGGAGAAATGCTAATTCATACAGTTCAAAATGCAGGCATAAAGGACAGGGAGAAATCAATAGAGCTCCCCTGCGTGAGGGAGAGTCAACAGAGCAGAACAGTCCAGTGCCTGAGCACATAAATAATATTTATGTAGACGCCAGAGCCAAACAACCACAGGGGAGCATGTATAATTCTGATTCATACATCTGAGAAGCAATGATCTGGAAATGTGAGACTCACACATTTATTTTACAAGAAGAGGCTCAAGAGGTAACAGGTCAGCAACTGGTGATTGTTAAGCCTTAATTCTGTGACATCCATGGTCAAATGTAAAAGCAGTCAAGGTTTGGGGTTCTAAACAGTTTGTTTGTGTCTGTGGGATAATAGCAGAATCGATATTATTGCGTGTCCTAGCATCATTGGCAGCCTTAGCTATATTTCACCCGTTTCAATTGAAATGGGCCCCACCCTGCAAAGGGCCTCCTACTGACATGCCAGAATTGAATAATTCACCCATTTAAAAAATAATATACTGTATATATATATATATATATATATATATATATATATATATATATATATATATATATAACTATATTGTGGCCATGCAGGCGGCTGACTGGATTCCCGCAATCATAAATTCTCTCTCCCGCTTGTCTTGCTCCCCCTCTGTCTCTCCCTCTTCTTTTCGCTCTCCAGGCCTGTAGTGAGCTGTCCATGGTGCTGAAAGAGCGTGAAGCGCAATTCATTGTAAACTACCAGTAGTTTCAGACACTTTGAATTCCCAAGCAAAATATGTTATTGCTGTTGTTGTTAATTTAATATGAGGGAATTGTTTAAGCTGTTTTAATGTCAACCGATACATAACAAATAGTGCTATTCACTGCCGAAGGATGAGGCTTCTCCTTATTCCAAAGCAAAAATAATGGCATTGTTTCAGTTTTTAATTAAGGGAATTGTTTTGGATTATTTCTATGCTGAGCTGTTGATGCTGAAAGTGCACATAATGCATTTAAGGTGATGTCCGAAAACCAACTTGAAACTTTGCTTTTTTTCTATCTTTTATGTTTTTTATTTTATTTTATTTATTTTTTTTTTTATGGGGGGTGGGTCCCCACATTAGCTCTTGAAATGGGCCCCCAGATGCTTAAGGCCGCCACTGCCTAGCATGAAAGTGAGCTCATTTGTTATGCTAGCTGATTAAATCTTTTTTTCTTTTTTTTCGGCTAGTGAGCGTGTTTACGTGCACAACAATCTGCTGATATCTATCAAAAATCAGTTTATTACTGTTATCAAGACACACAAACATAAAAAACCTGCATTTACATGAGATTTGTAATCATCTGATTATTCTCTGCATTTGACATCAAAATGTAAATAGTCATAAGCCGGTAAAGGTGTAAGTAAGCTGGTAAGAATGCTAATAAAGGTGTTTCTATGTATCGTGCAGCCTGACTTCATGAAAATTATGTGACTGTGGCAACATTTTTGCGTTACATGGATTGCCAACCCCATCTCATGAAAAGACATACATATTTCACAAGTTGGCTATTTCGTATGATTTTGTACGATTTTGTTTGTATGAATTCGTATGATTTGATCACGTGCAAATGCCCGGATGTCTAATGCGGAAGTAAGCACGAGTTTCAAGGACATGCTTATTAATATTATGCTCATCTCCAAACCCCTTATCCAAACCTAACTGATCAGTAGAGTGTGTAAACATTATATGAAGCTGCTGTGTGTGACAGAAGCAAGTAATTTCACATATAAGATGGAAACGATGTTGATCGACGTCATTGGCTGTAGTGAAAGTCATACAAATAAATACGAATTTGTCAATTTTACAAAAGTCGTACAAATCTTTACGATTTCACCATGAGAGTGTGTTGGTAACGCTGCAGTTTCGAGGTGAAATGTCCACTGAGAGGCGCTAAAAGCAAGTTAAATTTTCCTCCAAAAATATGCTGTTAAAGTTAATGCTCTATGGAGATTTAAATGAACAAAACCTACCTCCCGAGCCTAAATCTTTAAACGAAACCTAACCAATAGTGTCATAAAAAGCAAACGTGAGATGATAGAGCATTAACCTTAAAAGCTTCATCTGTTTTTCTAGTTTTCCCATTCAAAATCCTACATCTAAACCTAACCGATAGTGTCATAAAAGCAAATTTGAGATAAAAAATACAATAGCTGAAGCAACCACGTCATTTCGTGGTGCTTCTATGACACTTTCAGCTCATTTGTCGACTCGAGATTTGCTGGATTCGTACCCTGGTCTTCCGCATTCAAAGTCCAATTTGGTCATACTTGAATAAGCTTGTAAATGTAGTTGGTTATGTAATGCAAATGTTAAAATGTGTTGTCTTTGAAATTATGTGTTATAGTAATAGTCTTTCGATGTCATAAAATAGTGTGGAAATAAAATGTTTATGAAGTGTTAACCTGCCATTTTACTTATGATTTGACAAAAGCTAATAAAACACGTTGTTGCATCTCTAGTGTTTATTTCACACAAAAAAAACTAAACAAAAAAAAAAATCATTTTGAAAACATTTTGTAACAGTAACGTGTTTCTAAGACCAGGTTGGTATCACGAAATTTGGATAATGGGCAAAAATCTATGTATGCTGATCAGTTGTTCCTTAAACTGTTTATGACCTTAACCCTATAAAGGAAAGCTATTTAAAATATTTTCATTACCTTAAATGTCCTTGTCAGTTTATTGAGCATAATCGGTTAAAGATTGTTCATGTATTCTACCTGACTAAAACAATAAAAGTAGCTACAGAGCCAAAAACTAATTGCACGCATTTTTGAAAGAAAATCATTTATCCTCAATAAAAATAACAAGCTTGTTGGTCATTTAAAAATCATGTTAAATTATTATTCCAAGTTAAATACAACTTAAACTCTTTTGACACTATTTGTGGCATGTTGCCAAGTGGTCCAGAAAAAAGAACACACTCGTCCTAAAGCTTGTAAAAACGAATGCAAAACATGTTTATAGTAATGTAGTTAAAATGTAAACGTAGCAGGCAACACCACAAAATCTCTTTTTAAATATGCATACTTAAAATATGACAATATTTCAAAAGAATAACCGTAACACTTAAATATTACATATGCATAAGCACATGAAACTACTGTGATTGGCAAAACTGACAACTATCAAAGTAGATACTGGTCAAAGAAGAATTCATTATAACCTCTTCATATGAAGTTGTTACCTTGACTAAAACGAGCACTGAGCTAATATGCATTATCTCTGCAGTGGAACAAGTGCATTATAATGCTTTGGTCAATGATGGTTCCAGAAAGTAATCATCATTATAGTTGATCTAATCTGAAGTGGTGGCATTGAAGAAAACATGACAAGCCATTACAACATTCAATTTTCATGCAGGCCTCTCTGGCACCGAAAGAAGATAGAAAATGTATATGAATTATGAACGTAATCCTTGTTTCAGCCATTTTATAGTGTGGAATTACCCAGAAAACAAACAATAATGAAATAACAATCACTTATGGTGAGGGATCTATTGGATTATAAAGACAGACAACCTTCATCCTCAATGTAACAGCAAACACAGCCAGACAAGTTTCATTTGAAATATCAATCACGTTAAACTGACAAGAATATCTTTACCAAGGCTGAGTTAATCAAAGTGGTGAAGAGTTTCACCTTTTCATGGCAGAGGATGAGAAGTATGGGATTACTTTTGTGCCAATTGTTTTGAACGTAATTTTTCGAAAAACAAATAAAAATATAAACTGAGAACGAATAAAAGCAAACGGAAACTGTAAAAAATAAATTCAAAGGCTAAATGTACACTTAGTCTTCAAATCAACTGCATATTTTGTTAATGAAATACTTTGTTTGTGTTCGCTGATCAGGACTTACGAATGCGCTGCTCGCATTTTCAGTCAGGATTCCAAAGTTTTCATTCGCAGTTCTGACACAATACTCTTGTGTGGGCGGGGCTAACAAAGAGGAGTTCTCATTAGCTTGTGAGATTGTGAGTGACAGCTCTTTGATCTGGAAGTAGAGTTGACCTAGAAGGGGCTTAGGTTCAGGTTTTGCGTGTAAACGTGTGAGAATCTGTTGGCGGCTTCATAATTAATTAGTGTTTAGTGATATATTTCGGCTTTTGGTTTGGTATTCTATCAGTATTTTTTAATTTGAGGAGTAACACGTACGAATGCCTTAATCGTCATCAGCACGAGGTAAGTCAGTATAATTAAGACAAGCTAATAAACAAATAAAAGTTATTGTTACATGAAAGAGAGGGATTTTTTCTGAAATAGTTTTGCGTGCTCTTTTACTATAGTAATATTGTAGACTTTAGTACCATTTCCTTTTGTGTTCCATGAAAGAAAAAAGGTCAAATATATGGCTTGAAATAAAATGAGGCTATGAGTAATGACATAATTCTTAATTTTGGGGGGATAAACTAGTTCTTTAACCATTTTTGAGAGTAGCCACATCCACATTCTAGAAAATTGTTCAAAGCAGTTTGTAGTTTTTTACTATAATCTTTTCCCCTTTCATGTAACAGTTTTTCACAAACAAAATTCGGATGACCCAGAGGATGGAGTGGTGGTACCAGAGATCCACTGCTCCTTAGACTATTATCTTGCTATTCTGCATGGATTAATGAATCCCTTGACATCACCTTTGAAAGGCCTGGAGCTCCAGACAATATTATACTGTGATATTATGCAGACTATGTTCTACTAAATTTGGTTTGAGTTCTGGATTCAAACAAACACAATTCACAAGTACACAAGCAGTTACACTTTATTAGTCTACTCCGGACTCTTTATATACGCTAGTCTCTGACTAGCATTCTGTCAAATAAATGTTAATGCCTGATACTCAGTACCACATACTATAGAATGCATACTTGGAAAGGAAAATGCTTATGTACAGATACATCACTAGGAAGGACCTTTGGCATATTCCGTTTCAAATTCAGGTACAGTTGCTTGGCATTTCTTATATTAACATCCTTTATGCTTATAAAAATGCTTGAGACCACTTGAAGATATAGAAAAATCATATTAGTGTATTTGTTGGTTTAAAAAAAAAAAGAGTAAATATCTGTTAATCTATCAGCTGTTTTAAGGGAAAGAATATGGAACTTAATCCTAGACCCAGGTGAGTTTTCTGGATGATAAATTATGATTGTCAGCTGATGTCTGAAAATAAACATGAATGATAATTCTCTAGCTTGATTTTGCACTTTTTTAGCTATATGATTTCAGTTAAAAAACAGTAGTCATTTATTAAATTTGTCCTGATTAATTAAATTGTACTTGACAGTGAAATGTACAGTATAGGAACACTGAATAAATGAAAAGAAACAAGCCTGTGTTGGTGTCCTCGTGAACGTAAATGTTACATGGTGTAATGCATTAAAAAGCAATGTGTATATTATGTACTGTATATTATGTTTTGTTGTCTGTATATTGTGTACAATGTGTATTATGTAATATGAATATTGTGTAATACGGTATGTGTGCATATTGTTCAGTGAGTGTTGTGTTTTCTGTATATCTTGTATATTATCTTGTAACTATGAGATGTAATGTTGGTGGAACTGCACTAATAAAGTGATTTGATTTCTATAACAACTTTAATCAAGTTAAATTCTTTCAAACTTTAAAATCACTCATTCAGCTGGTTTTGTAGAAGCCACATTTGAAGCAGTGAACACCCATGCATTGCAATACCACTGAAGAACTACAACCTGTGAAAACAAGCTCCATGCTTGATTAAGATTTTCATAATCTGTTTCAATTCTTCAGAATTAACGGGAAAAAAGTGCAGCACATGCGCTAACAATGCGGTAGTCATGAAGACGGCATTTATCCATGCTGCTCCTGAAAGCTAATCATGACAAAATAGTCGTGGGAACAAAATACAGATAACACAAAAACAAGCGCCTAAATATATCACTAAACACTAATTAATTATGAAGCCGCTAACAGATTCTCACACTTTTACATGCAAAACCTGAACCAGAGCCCCTTCTAGGTCAACTCTAATTCCAGGTCAAAGAGCTGTCACTCACAGTCTCACAAGCTAATGAGAACTCCTCTTTGTAAGACCCGCCCACACAAGAGTATTGTGTCAGAACTGCGAATGAAAACTCCGGGAGCGTAAATGAAAACTTTGGAAGCGTGACTGAAAATGCGAGCAGCGCATTCGTAAGTCCTGATCAGCGAACACAAACAGAGAATTTAATTAACAAAATATGCAGTTGATTTGGAGACTAAGTGTAAATTTTGCCTTTGAATTTATTTTTTTCAGTTTCCATTTGCTTTTATTCGTTCTCAGTTGATATTTTTATTTGTTTTTCGAAAAGTTACGTTCAAAACAAGTGCCACAAAATTAATCCCATAGAGAAGTCTTTTGGAGCATAATATGGCTGAAAACGTTAAGTTGATCTATAGCCCTATTCAGACGGGACTTGTTTTCCCTGTTTCACAGATGTACTTTGTGATTTTAATCCCATCTGAATCTGACAAGTCTGTGTTTTTCTCTCACAACCTCTGTAAAAATGACTGAGCAAATTACCTACTGTGTTTTGGCTAACTCAAGGGTCCTCTGAGACATCGAATCCCGTCCGTATGCGCATGTCTGTGATGGCAGATTTTGAATTTTCGCAACTCATGTATTTTGACCTGCATGAACTCGCAAAAACTTCTCAGAGTGGCCACTGTAAAATCAGCATCAGGTAAGATACCTTAATTTCTCAGCTTGTTATAATTATATAATTCACAGATAAGGCTTGTTTATTTTAGTGGGTTTATTATAAGCAGCCGCTTCAATAAGCTCATGTAAAGTTTATTTTAATAGGGTTTTTACAATACTGGTAAGTAATTTATAATGTACAGTATAGTTATTAAATTAAAATTAAATCAATAATTTAAATAATTATTTAAAATGTATTTTCAAAATTATTAGTAATTTTAAATTTAAACAGATAAATCATCAAGAAGTAGGTTTCAAGGCACTCTTCAATTTTAATTAAAACCACCTTTATTGAGTTGGCTATTTCATAATTAGAAACAATTTAAAAACTGTCAGCAGTAAAAAAGAGAAATGTGGATTGCAAACCCACGTGTATCGGCAACTTAATAAAGGCTGTTTTTAATTAAGAACTGAAGGGTGCCTTGGAATCTACTTCTTGATGATTTGAAACGTGTTTTTTTTTTTTTCTACCAAAGAGCTCCTTCCATATCTCTTTTTGATTTTTTTGAGCAGACTGCAGCCTCTCTTTTGTTAAACAGATCAAGTTTAAAAGATAAGTTAACTTTATCACCTAAATTGATGTGTTCAACCTAGAAAACAGATACACTCCCACCTCTGTAATAAACATGAAATCTCAGACATCAGTTGATAAAAATTGTAACTCAAACGTCTTTAGAAAATGAGTCCCATCCGAATAGGTCTTATGCCAGTAAGAATAAAGGGTAACCATTCATCAAACATGCCTTCAAGACTTTACTCCTCCATTTAATACACACTATTCACATAAGTACTACACTCTAAAAAAGGTGGTTTTTTGAAAGTTTCTTTACTGACCTTAATAGTTATATTTAGAACCATATCTTCCTGAAGAACTTTTTTGTGCTTAAATGGTTCTTTGCACTGGGATTAGGGCTCTTTATTCCCGCCCTTTTGGTTTTTGAATATAATTGTCAATAAATTCTTTCAAAGCCGCCAAGTGGCTGGTTGACTCGCAGCGCTGGAGTCCTGGCAGCTCGACCGACCAATTTCACAGACTGTCAACACACACTCTTCACAGGTAAACTTTATATGTCTTTCAATATGTCGCTAAAACATTTTAACAATTCCTAGTTTTAGCAGGAAGGTTATCAGTGACAAAAAAATCCCATCAGCTCAGTTAAATGGTAATTAGGGTTTGCTCATTTCTCTTTCGCCTCACTCGCTTTGTCTCTGAAAGTGAAACCGCAGCGAATTTAAAGTTTACAGAGTATCGTAAATGTGCCGTTTGGGAGCAAACATTTCTTTAGAGGTTGGCCAAATTTGAAGTCATGATTTATAACACTTTTGTTAATGTTACGGCTGTAACTGTTTGTGTTGGAGAGATCGCATTTTCATTCACGTCATCAAAATCTAAGATGAATATACAGTAAATTATACGAAGGAACTTTCCCCAAGCTGTTACTATTTTAAGGATTTGTATGACTAATTGCGTAAAATCGATTTTCTCGTCATAACATTGTCTTCTATGCATTCAATAATTATAAATGATGTTACTTTGAGCTTCTTAACATTTAGATACAAATCAAACCTGCGTCCATTTATTTTTTGAAAATATATTTAATAATCTTAAAGGGAATTCATGATCATAGAAACTAAAGCTCATGACACTCTCTCTGCAGGTTATGCAACTGATGGACCAACTTTAGTGCTTATAACCACTAAATAATAATAACAGAATGAATGAAACTATGCTTGTTATCAGACAATAGATAATTTTGTCATTGCTTGATAAAGGCAGCAGCACAACATATGGGTATGTGTTTGCAAAATGTTGCAGTAGTGTGCTTTAATTTTAACATTTACAAAGTACAACTTTCTGCAACTGGTGGTTTCCTACCCATAAAATTGTCTTTGGTTGTTTGATTTTTTATAGATCTCTACCAGAACATGCAAGTGAAACCAACTCAAGAGGTGAGCTGTCATTTTGTAATTTTCTTTAAAATACTGACATTATGTTCTGAAAAAGGTGGTCATATTTTGGATTTTTATTGTGATTTAAGCTATCCACCCCACCCGTGTTATGAAGCTATTAGATTATGTGAGATTTAAGTACTCTTTTTTATTTACTCTCTTCCTTTTTTTATATGTATTTTTGCCATGAATTTATACACCGTAATTACTGTAATTAATACAATGTAATTTATTTGTATCACAGGTTTACAGTTAATAAGCAGCTACACTATGTCTTCCAGCTGTGCTCAGTGAGGATACTTCTCTCTGCTTCTCCACTTGAGTGATAAAGTCTAAATTTGTGATCCATATAGAATTTTGGAATTTTTCACATATATTGTCCACATACTGAAACACTGACTCTGAACCTAATTGTGTATTTCTATTCAGACACATGCTGTTGGACACACAGCCTCATTACCTTCAGAGTGAAGACATCATAGAGGATTGTGCAGATATTTAAGGGAATTTAGCCTTCGTTACATCTATTTTGTGTTTTCATGGGACTTTGCTCTACCTTAAAGGGACAGTTCAACCCAAAAATGAAAATTTTCGCATCACTTACTCACCCTCATGTCATCCCAGATGTGTATGAATTTCTTTCATCTGCAGATCACAAATTAAGATTTTAGAAGAATATTTCAGCTCTGTAGGTCCAGTGTTGACCAAAACTATGAAGCTCAAAAAAAGCAAATAAAGGCAGTATAAATGTAATCCATAAGACTCCAGTGATTTAATCCATGTATTCAGAAGCAATATAATAGGTGTGGGTGAAAAAAAGATCAATATTTGAGTAATTTATTACTATAAAAAAATCACCTTTCACTGTCACTTCCACATTCTTCTTCATTTTTTGGCGATTCACATTCTTCATGCATGTCGCCACCTATTAGTTGGGGCTGGTCAAAAGTGGAGATGTATAGTGAAATAGGACTTAAATATTGATCTATTTCTCACCCACATCTATCATATCGCTTCAGAAGACATGGATTAAACCACTGGAGTCTTATGGATTACTTTTATGTTGCTTTTATGTGGTTTTTGAAGATTCAATGTTCTGATCACCATTCACTTGCATTGTGAGGACCTTCAGAGCTGAAATATTCTTCTTAAAATCTTCATTTGTGTTCTTCAGAACAAAGAAAGTCATACACATCTGGGATGGTATGAGGGTGAGTAAATGATGAGAGAATTTTCATTTTTGGGTGAACTATCCCTTTAAAGGATTTGTTGTCAGTACGGAAGAAAAATACTCTCTCTATAAAAGATAACAAATGTACAAGTTTCTATTCCAATCTTCATGTGTGGAGCAATGTAGTGGTCTACTATTTCATTTGCATATGCATTTATTCACTTTTTCACATTATGTATTTTTGGATATATTAATTAATGTAGTGATTTATGCATTTGGAATTATTTAATCAGAATCATTTGTTAATGTATTCAACTAATAATTGCTGTAATTTTTCATTTGAATAGAATATAAAAGTACTTAATTGATACACATTTATTTATTTGTTTGTTTATACTTAAAGTAAACCCATAATTGAGGCTATAATGTGTTATAGGAGCAGGTATATCAGCATATAGAGGGGTAAAAAAAGTATTGCTTCAAAAAGGTTCTTTATAGCAGTACTGAGGTTCTATAAAGCATTTTCAATGAATAGTTCTCTATGGAACCTTTAATAAATGGTTCTATTTAGCACCAAAAAGGGTTCTGCTGTTACAAGCCAAAGAACCCTTATTTGGTACTGTTTAGAACCATTTTTCTTAAGAGTGTACATTGAACCAGCCTGTCCGCCTTTTCAGGACTTTGTTAAACGTTGTCAGAAGCCCATCTATACCGCGTCTGTGCAATTATTCATCCCACCATTTGTGTAATTACAGACTGTGAGACAAGCGATATGTTTAGCTTGTGGTTCAGTGCTTTTTCAGAGAACATCTCCCTCCCAAAGCAGAGCAGTGTGCAAGCTTTATGATGATGAACTTATCAAAAGAGAGAACTGGTAGTGTTCTTTATCCATGGCTACAGCCCAATAAACTGCAGGCATCCTGCCATTCCTTGTTCTGTGGTCATTAAATAAATATGAGCATGGGACATTTGAATGCCAGAGCATTTCTCAAGGAAAATGAAAAGGAGCTGTTAAGGCAAACATCAAAATCTGCCAAAAATAAGCCTGTCCCCATCCCACTAGGCACTATTTTGAAGGTGCTTGCCTAAAAGTGGATCGCCATCAAAATATATATATAAAATAAGCTTATTTGAGAAACTGCAGGGCACGCAAAGGTGGACCTTAGTAGACCTAGTGGAAATATGTGAACCATCTACATACTGGATATATGAGGCCTTCAAGTGCAGTCAGAAATATTATTATTACGAGTTCCGAGCACATGAATGACCAAGGAAAGTCGTATTTACCTGTGGGAAACTCAGAATTCAAGATGATACCTGAGTTTGATACACAAGATACCCATGACTTGTGATGCTGGAAGGAGTGTGTAGACATGAAAGATAGTGGAAAGCAATGATTTAGCAAAATTATTAATTTAGTTATATATGACAGTCAACTAATGTAAAACCAATGACACACCCTTTACAGTTTATTTTTATACAAATTAATAATATGTTGGATACCATGAAAATCATATGGTCAAGTAAAAGTGAAGCGGGTGTTTTCACTTATGCTTATTTACTGGCACAACAAAAGAAAAAAAAAAACATTGTTGCTGTTTATTGTGTATTTCTTTTTGTTTTGCTTCTGTACTTTGTTTCTGACTTGAATGCGTGACATCTCGCAACAACGAATGGCCAACTCGGACAGAGGAGCTTCTGAGGTGCACTTGAAGGCAGCATTAATGACACAATTTTAGACCTCATGAAACATAAGGACAACGATTGTAATATACTGTAGATATTGAGAATTGAGAATATTCAGATTAATGGGCGACCAACTGTCAAGTCGATCCAAACAAAACAAACTCTTAAGTATGTTAAAGTAAAATATCAAACACATTAGATTTACTCCTACTGGATGGAAATCGTTGTCTGTACCCATAATGTACAATGCAATATTCTGTGAAACCTCTGTCAACTACAAATGGCCCAAAATCTACAGAAAGGAGCCAATGAGCACCAATGAGCACCAACTTGGCCTTTTTGCAAATCAAGGCTAAAATCTATAAATTGGGTACTGTAATCCAGCCTTTAGGTGCAGAACAAAGTGCAATAGTTTGTAGGTGTGTAACGATCCATCGATCTGGATGGTTGTATCGATCACATAGCCAACAATGCGATCCATTGATGGAACTCATAAATATCTATGTGTATTTCTTTAGAAATCACCGTTATTTTGACACTTTCACATCCATACACATTTCTATCCAAGCGTGAAGCAAGTGGCTGGCCGAGCAGCAACCAAGCACTCTGAGCAGTAGCAGACAAGAAAAAACAATGGATAATGTATAAATAAAGTTACTGTTTAAAAGCAAACGCTCCTCTATAGCACTCCCAGGTTCTTTTGACAGAGCAGAAAAGACTGCCGTCTATAGGCGCATCACTGAAGTTGTTTGTAAGGTTGAAACACCCCATTTCCGAAAGATTATTGTAGGTTTGGGTGTCTTTAAATTCCCATCAGGATCGGTGGATCAGGATAAACATCGATATTTCATCGATATTTCATCGATCACCGTCATGGTATTGCATCTGCTCTATTTAGACCCATTCACCCCACATCTGCTGTTGGTAGGTTTGAACTTATCAAGAAGGAAAAGTGCAATCGTTGTGATGGATATTAGGCCAAATATGATCCAACCATGATCTTATATGAACAAGACCCATGGAAGATAATGGGAAGAAAGGGACCCCATCTCTACCACCACAGTGCATAGGCTACTGTTTGTGAAAGGATATGTAAATAAAAAATAATGTAATAATAATGTAATACTTCTAAAACTATGTGCATTTATTTAGACTGCAGGAAAATAACATTTTCAATCGAAACTGGCTTTTATGAATTGAATATTGATGAACACTGATGATCACATGTGTGTGACTATTTTTTATATTATTATAAAAATAGGCACATAATATATTTTCATATTGATCGCAGACCCCTGATCCCTTGAGTTGTGAAGCGAGTTGTTTTGAAGAATGCATATTTTAAAAACTGTACCCCCAAACTAAACCCCAAACCTACAAATAACCATCAGTGAAGTAAAAATGCAATGTTAGAGGGAAAAATGCAACCACTGAATCAAACCTAAACTTGGGTTTCCCATGCAGCTGATGCAACATGCTTTCGGTAGCACTACAAGGGAAGGTAAACATGCCAATGCAAAAATGTCTGACAGGAAATGCCGCTTGACAGTTAGTCAGCATAATGTGGCTAATCCTAGTGTACTGGAACTCTTGGAAATAACACGCCAACTTACCGTGTGATTGTGTTCGTTCACTCGCATCAGCATATTTCTTAGCAAATAATGTGATGCTTGCCGTATTAAATTTGCACAAAAAAAAACAAACAAACATGTGGCTCCATAATGCTGATACTTTAGAGAGTTGCGATGACAGTCAAAGTCTAGAGGGTGAATGATGTAAAGTGAATGCCCGAGGTTGGTTAAGTAGATATAATTTCAAGTTATGACAGTCAACAACTGCACAAGTTGATCGTGAACTCATTTTTACTCCAACTAACACTGAAAATGATTGGTGTTCTCTGTGTCATAACCCACTCATATGGGTTGTTTTTACATTGCCTTTTATGGAGACTGGAAACAGAAAACAGTCTAGTGGCAATTAGAATCATCATGGCAGTGCCCACTGGTTAGTCAGGAAAACTGTGGATAAATGTGGTTACATTCTTGATGCGTTACTCTAAAAACTGAGTAAGCACTAGGACCTAACCCTAATGCAGTCCTTTGCCCTGCACTGAACTGTAAAACATTCTAAATAAAGCCGTCCCATGGAGCTTTCAGCTTAGCTATCCATTATAGCCGTACCTGTGAAAAAGGTTTGAAGTGTGAAGCCCTGGTTGAATTCTGGGAAAGAATTTTTTGATTTAATAAACAAGCAAACTCCACCAGTATTTTGCAGTCTGAAGCCTGCAGATAGCAGCCTTCCAGTAATACTTGATTAGATAGAGACTGGCCTTCTACAAGCCACCCTCATCCATCAGCCACCACATTCCGCTTTGTGCTCAATGGCCTATGAGATTGTCCATTTAGGGATGAACCCACTAAAGACGTATTACGCCATCACTGGAGAACAAGACTGGGCCAACTAACACAAAGGCTTTGCATTTTTGTGCAATAATGGGATGTGAATGGAAGTGAAAATGAAAGATCTCTCCATGCATGACCATTAAAGAGACTTTGTTCATGAACCTGACTATATTATGTATTCTAACGCATGAATCATGGCTGTAAATGTGTAAAACACTTTGGGTTAATCCGTGCAAGCCAGTGAGCAGATGATTTGTCCTGATTTGTTTCAACACTGTGAGTGAAGGAAGTTTATTTTGATCATAACCAAATTATATTCTCAGCAGAGATGAGCACACATTTAAGGCTGTTGGAACAATCTGAAATGTGTGTGTTGCACATTATAAAATGTATCAGCTTTGCTCATGACTACTATTTATGTGACGTTCATAGGCACTTCGCATTTTGACCAATGAATTTTACTTTTCCATGTCTTTTTTGTGATTTTCCAGTTGTTTGTGATTACTGGTTAATGGTTTTATTTATTTCCATGACTTTTCAAAGCCTGGAAATCACAGCTTTAAAATTCCTTAATATTTCCAAGTTTTCCACATTAGAAAATGTTATATTGGTTGCAACGCCCCTGATTTGAATAATGATTTTTCCATTGGACTGAAAGGGCATGTAATATCATTTTGTGCAGCATATATGAGCAAGTACATTAGTGAGTGTAGGAGTGATCGTGACTGAATGAATAAGTGCAGTTGTACTTGCCAGCATCTGCCTGTGGACCACCACATTGCACAGCTGTGACCAGACCACCCTTTAATCCCTGGAGAGAAACATCCCATGGGCCAGTTTACTCCCTTTTATGCACATACTATACAAACACACACACATTTCGTCTGTGCATCAGTGGCTCCTTCTTTGCTGTCCAGGAATTACACAGGATTTAATGTAATTAGAGGACTGACAAGGGCAAACTTTATGCTTATTACTCAGTGCTCGCCCCTGGAGAAAGACAGTGTGGCATTTGGCCAATCTCTAAAGACAAAGCCTAATCCTCTCATTTCATTTAACTCTCACTTTGTTTACATTCAGAATTCCATACATTGAGTAATGAACTGACACTGAGTAATGACTAACTCAAAATGCAAGTCATTTGTTATAAGCTACTGTCCATAGACCTTATTCACGCTAGCACCATCTTTGACGTTTAATAGGAATGAAACGAGGCTGTGAGGGATAGACTTGCAGTCTCTTCAATGGGCTGTACTGCAGTTTAAAGTGTTTTTGGATCGTTCCGTGGACAAAACATTGATAAAATAACTGTCCAAGATCATTCAGTATACAAAGAACTCCAGACAACATGAGTTGTGTAAAATCTGATCTGATCTAGGAGCGTTATACAGCTTTATACCGTTCGTGCCATTGAAGAGACTGTAAGTCTATCCCTCACAGCCTCATTGTCATTCCCATTAAAAATGGCACTAACGTCAATAAGGTCTATTTATTTGCATGCTATTTTATAGTGACATACACACATATCAATGCTTATGAAAATACCTACTGTACCTCTATGTCTCAGAAATACACAAATGCTAGTCTGGCCCCAGGCTCTGATAAAGGCACAATCCTATCATAAAGACCAACCATTTTTTCATCCTAAATAAAAAAGCTAATTCTAACAGTACCCTAAGCAATAAGAACGCACCAAAATAAAAGGATCTAAATGAAAACCTTCATCTAAATGCAATGGTCTACAGAGTTTGTATTCTATAAATAAATGAATGCAGAAAGCACACTTATCAGTCATTAAGAACACATCTCATGATGAAGCTCATGTTTTCAGACTTACTCTAAGAGAAAAGCTCAAAATAACTGTGTGGGAGGGCTGCGGTCTGACGTTCACCAGTCCAGTTGCCAGCAGAAGCCAAACTCAAGCTGTGTCAAGTTATTTATTTTTTGGAGGGCAGTGAGAGAAATCAGCTTGGAAATGTCCCCACCCCCATTTCTCCACTTCTGGCATCCAATCAATCACTGGGCAAATGTTTGTTTTACATTTATTGTAGCTAGATGCACCAATTCAGCACCTTTTGGACCACTTACAAATTGTATTTGTACAGCTGTGGAATGTGTCAGTGAGCATATCTGTGTGGTTGAGCTCCTTGAGCTAAATTTGACTGCATATACTGTCCCTAAAATGGAGTTGATATGATAGGGTTCATTTTGTACAGCATCTAGTAAAACAATAAGGCATTTGTCAAAAATAAACAATGCAGATAAAACCCGTAAACAAAATGTTAACAAAAAAATACATTAAAAAAAGTCAATCATTCTAGTATTACTGCTTAATATATAAATGGGCGTTCACATCGAAAACGTATTCTTTTGAGTTTTTGTTTTCAATTGTTTTTCAATGTAAACATGCACTAAATAGACATCTTTGATCGTTGCGCCACTTCTCGCACAAAAGCAGGATGTTATTAAGACACTGTGTCAAGTTTAAAGGAACTTTAACTGTTAAAAATGTGCCTATTATATTCATTGCACTGTGTCTAGCATTTTTTAACACAAGACTGCTTCTGCGACAAATATATGTATATTTTTAGCCACTGGCGAGTAAGTATTCAGATTTTACGTGCCAGAGCTTGAGTTGTGCAGTGAAGAAGAACTTGAGAGGTGGGATCCTTTTATTGAATAAAAAGCTGGAGATTAAGAAGCTGGATTCAGGGGGGGCCTGGGTAACTCAGCGAGTATTGATACTGACTATCATCCCTGTGGTCACAAGTTCGAATCCAGGGTGTGCTGAGTGACTCCAGCCAGGTCTCCTAAGCAACTAAATTGGCCCGGTTGCTAGGGAGGGTAGAGTCACATGGGGTAACCTCCTTGTGGTCACAATTAAGTGGTTCTTGCTCTCAATGGGGCATGTGGTAAGTTGTGCATGGATCACGGAGAGTAGCATGAGCCTCCACATGCTGTGTGTCATGCACATCAAGCCACGTGATAAAATGTGCGGATTGACAGTCTCAGAAGCGGAGGCAACTGAGACTTGTCCTCCACCACCCGGATTGAGGTGAGTAACCGTGCCACCATGAGGACCTAGTAAATCGTGGGAATTGGGCATTACAAAATTGGGGAGAAAAGGGGATAAGATTATAATAAAAAAAATAAAAATAAAGCTCGATTTCACGCGTCGTTGCGTTATAAAATGTGTCAGCGCTCAATTCATAACACGACGCAAGTCCGCGCTGGATTCTCAACGTTTCCACAAGGGGTGCTAGAGTGGATTTTCTCCTTTTATTCAACAACTGTCATGGCGGACTCGGGCAGCAATCTGAGTTGAAACTTTTTGAAAAATATATACAACTTTTTGTCCCCAGTCCATTCAAACGAACTTGTTTTTTTCTCCGTGTCTCTCCCTACTCCTCAACTATCGACTCATCTACCACATCTGGGCTGCATCCGAAAACATAGGCAGCTGACTTGCTGCCTAATCAGTTAACTATCAGTACTGACACCTGTTTTGAATGAATGGAACTCATAAGGAGACTGGTCTCTGAACAATTTGAAAAGCACCTTATTTTCATCTTGCCTCCGTATACAGCCTCCGAAAGCAGCATGTTCCTGGTTTCGGACCAGCACTGGTTCCCTATCTGTCACTCACTCGACGTTGGTGTCGATGTAGTGACACTAGGGGTCACTCTTGGGAGCACGAGACACCTCTGGTCTTTGATAAAAGGCCAATGAAAATTGGCTAGTGGTATTTGCATGCCACTCCCCCGAAAATACGGGTATAAAAGGAACTGGTATGCAACCACTCATTCAGATTTTCTCTTCGGAGCCGAACGGTCATGCTCATTGAGCTGAATAGCACTGTTCATTCACCTCTGCTGGATCTGACGGCGCATTTCAGCGGCTTCTCCCTCCTCTGCACTGGTGCACTGCAGAGAACGCCCCTGGGCGCTTCGGCAGAAAAACTAGAGAGTATATTTTCTAAAAGAGCATTTTTCCCCTCTAAAAGAGTATATTTCTCTAAAAGAGCGCACACACGGAACATCTTTTTAAAGACGCGTCTTTCTAAAGATGCCTTTCCGTTCGTGTGTTATTCCTGGTTGCGGTCGTTTTCTCTCAACTTCGGATGGTCATGATCGCTGTCTCTCGTGTCTGGGCGTGACCCACACAGAGGCAGCGTTTATGAATGGCTCATGTTCTCACTGCGAGTCCACGGGCTTTGTCTTGCAGGATTGGCGCTCCAGCGGTGCCCTTTCTGCCCCTGAGCGCCCAGCTGTGGCACAAATCCACCCCCGATGTGACAGCCTCCACGGGTCGCGAGGACAGGCCTCTTCCTCCCCCGTCCCAGGCTGTTTCGGGGGTGGTCACAAGGAGCCAGGTAAGTGCTTCGATGTCCCTAGACTCAGCACGGCCACGACGTGCTGTGGCACCTCACGCTCCTCCCCGCCGCGAGGCCCCACCTGCCGGTACGTCCGACGACGTTGTCCCCTTGGTCCCCCTCGTACGGAATTTGGACACATGGCTTGCGCTTCCCAATCCATCGCGGTGGTTGATCCGGACCGTCCGACTCGGCTACGCGATTCAGTTCGCCAGGCGACCGCCCAGGTTCAGCGGTATTCACTTCACCTTCGTCAAGGGCGGAAATGCTGTTACCCTGCGTGCGGAAATCGCTACCCTCCTACGGAAGGGCGCGATATAACCTGTCCCTCCAGCCGAGATGAAGAAAGGGTTTTACAGTCCCTACTTCATCGTACCAAAGAAAGGCGGTGGGTTGCGGTCAATCTTGGACCTGCGAGTACTGAACCGGGCTTTACACAGACTCCCGTTCAAGATGCTGATGCAAAGACGCATTTTAGCGAGTGTCCGGCATCAAGATTGGTTCGCGGCGGTAGACCTGAAGGACGCGTACTTTCACGTCTCGATCCTTCCTCGACACAGACCCTTCCTGCGGTTCGCGTTCGAGGGTCGGGCGTATCAGTACAAAGTCCTCCCTTTCGGCCTGTCCCTGTCTCCTCACGTCTTTACGAAGATCGCAGAGGCTGCCCTTGCCCCGTTAAGGGAGGTGGGCATTCGCATTCTCAACTATCTCGACGACTGGCTAATCTTAGCTCACTCTCGAGACGCGTTACGCGCACACAGGGACCTGGTGCTCTCGCACCTCAGCCGACTAGGGCTTCGGGTCAACTGGGAAAAGAGCAAGCTCCTCCCAGTTCAGAGCATCTCTTTTCTCGGTTTGGAGTTGGACTCAGTCTCCTTGACGGCGCGCCTTACGAACGAGCACGCCCAGTCGGTGCTGACCTGTTTGAAGGCGTTCAAACAGAAAACAGCGGTTCCACTGAAACTTTTTCAGAGGCTCCTGGGGCATATGGCATCCTCGGCGGTGGCCACCCCGCTTGGGTTGATGCATATGAGGCCGCTTCAGCACTGGCTCCAGACTCAAGTCCCGAGATGGGCATGGCGCCACGGGACACACCGCATGGCCATTACGCCAGTCTGTCACCGTCTTTTCAGCCCTTGGACCGACCTCTCATTTCTAAGAGCAGGTGTTCCCCTAAAACTGGTCACCAGGCGCGTCGTGGTCACGACAGACGCCTCCAAGATGGGCTGGGGCGCTGTTTGCAACGGGCACGCAGCCACCGGCCTCTGGACGGGTCCGCGGCTGCGTTGGCACATCAACTGCCTCGAGTTACTGGCAATTCTGCTCGCCCTGCGGAGGTTCCGGCCGTTGATCCAGGGCAAGCATGTGCTAGTTCGGACAGACAGCACGGCAGCGGTAGCATATGTCAACCGCCAAGGCGGTCTGCGCTCCCGCTGTATGTCACAACTCGCCCGCCGTCTCCTCCTCCGGAGTCAGCAGCACCTCAAGTCGCTGCGAGCCACTCATATCCCGGGCAACCTCAACGCTACAGCGGACGCGCTGTCACGGCAGGTTTCCCGCAGGGGAGAGTGGAGACTCCACCCCCAGGTGGTCCAGCTGATTTGGAGTCGATTCGGTCAGGCTCAGGTGGACCTGTTCGCCTCCCAAGAATCCTCCCACTGCCCGCTCTGGTACGCCCTCACCGAGGCTCCTCTCGGCATAGACGCACTGGCACACAGCTGGCCCCCTGGCATTCACAAATACGCGTTTCCCCCAGTGAGCCTACTTGCACAGACAGTGTGCAAAGTCAGGGAGGACGAGGAGCAGGTCGTCCTGGTAGCACCCTACTGGCCCACCCAGACATGGTTCTTGGACCTCACGCTCCTCACGACAGCTCCCCCCTGGCAAATTCCCCTGAGGAAGGACCTTCTTTCTCAGGGACGGGGCACCCTCTGGCACCCGCACCCAGACCTCTGGAATCTCCATGTCTGGCCCCTGGACGGGACGCGGAAGACCTAGGTGGCCTACCACCCGCGGTGGTAGACACAATCACTCAGGCTAGGGCCCCCTCTACGAGGCGCCTGTATGCCTTGAAGTGGTGTCTGTTCGCTAAGTGGTGTTCTTCTCGACACGAAGACCCCCAGAGATGCGCAGTCAGATCAGAGCTTTCCTTCCTGCAGGAGAGGTTGGAAGGGAGGCTGTCCCCTTCCACCTTGAAGGTGTACGTTGCCGCCATAGCAGCACACCACGATGCAGTTGACGGTAAGTCCTTAGGGAAGCACAACCTGATCATCAGGTTCCTAAGAGGCGCTAGGAGGCTGAATCCCTCCAGACCGCCCTTCGTTCCCTCATGGGATCTCTCCGTAGTTCTTCAGGGCCTACAGAGAGCCCCTTTGAGCCTTTGCAGTCAGTCGAGCTTAAGGCACTCTCCCTGAAGACTGCCCTCCTGACTGCGCTCACTTCCATCAAGAAGGTAGGTGACCTGCAAGTGTTCTCTGTCAGCGAAACGTGCCTGGAGTTCGGTCCGGGCTATTCTCACGTGATCCTGAGACCCCGACCGGGCTATGTGCCCAAGGTTCCCACCACTCCTTTTAGGGACCAGGTGATGAACCTGCAAGTGCTGCCCCAGGAGGAGGCAGACCCAGCCCTGGCATTGCTGTGTCCGGTGCGCGCTTTGCGCATCTATTTGGATCGCACGCAGAGCTTTAGACTCTCTGAGCAGCTCTTTGTCTGCTTCGGTGCACAGCGGAAAGGAAGCGCTGTCTCCAAGCAGAGGATCGCCCACTGGCTTGTTGATACCATATCTATGGCATATCTTGCCCAAGACATGCCGCCCCCGGTAGGGCTACGAGCCCATTCTACCCGTGGTGTAGCGGCTTCTTGGGCCCTGGCCAGAGGTGCCTCTCTAACATTGTAGAGCAGCGGGCTGGGCAACAGCCAACACCTTTGCAAGGTTCTACAACCTCCGGGTGGAACCAGTTTCGTCCCAGGTAGTGGCACGCAACACAAGTGGATAAGCCCGGGATAGCCGGCCGGGTATATCGCTTGCACATAGCGCCTTCCACCTCCTTTTGAGCTGATGACGTGTGCTGTTAATTCCCAGTAGTGTTCACAAAAGTTGTTCCCTGGTTGACTTCCTCCGAGCCCTGTGGCAGTCGAGTTTTCGGAGAGACTCACTGCAGGCCCAGTACACGTGCTAGCTAAGAGCCCGGTTCTGGGGTAGGTGCTCCGCATGTGGCGGTTCCCTGTAAGGCTAACCCCATGCGATCTATATCTTCCGCTAATTTGTTTCCCTGCTGGCAAACTGTGTCTTCCTTGGGCGTAGCCCCTCTGCCCCAGTCTCCATGTTGTAGTACCTCCTCCCCCATTGGGCAGGATCTATCTTGAAGGCTCTCCACATGGTTGGAAAGACCATGTGACATATTTTTCCACTTAAATACCCCCCCCCCCCTCTCTGGGGTGAGGTGTGGTCTCACCTGGCGGCCCAGTCGGATAATCCCCCTTCTTTTTTTAGGGAGTGGAAAAAGAGAAGGGGAAAAGAGGCCACGACTGGGTTAAGCCCGTCTCTATCTTTGGGTAGTCGACTTGTCCCCAAAAAGGGCCGTTCGACACTCATAACTGTGTTGGGGGAGGTTACGTGCCGACCTGGTGTGCTGGCTATGAGGCACACAGCAAGTCTGCCCACCACACACCGCCAGTTCACGTAACACAGTTCAGCCTTGTGGCGTTTTGTATAGGGACCCCTAGTGTCACTACATCGACACCAACGTCGAGTGAGTGACAGATAGGGAACATCATGGTTACTGGTGTAACCTCCGTTCCCTGATGGAGGGAACAAGACGTTGGTCCCTACTGCTACAACGCTGAACTACCTGCTGAAATGGCCGGACCTTATATCGGCTCCTCAGCATAAAACCTGAATGAGTGGTTGCATACCAGCTCCTTTTATACCCGTATGCTCGGGGGAGTGGCATGCAAATACCACTCGCCAGTTTTCATTGGCCTTTTATCAAGATGTCTCGGGCTCCCAAGAGTGACCCCTAGTGTCACTACATCAACACCAACGTCTCGTTCCCTCCATCAGGGAACGGAGGTTACACCAGTAACCATGACGTTTCGTGGTCACACCTAAAAAATCTATTGCCCTCTTGTGGTCTGAGGTTTGTAACCGCCAGATCAATGCAAGAGCGCACATAATGTATGTACAATGGGACCACGCGTTGGCCAAGCTCTCGCGTCTGCGTTTGCGTACTTGCGTGAAGTATGTTTTTCGGCCTTAAAAGTGATGCAAAATTTGAGAGCTTGTAGATTTGAATTTGATAACATGTGCAATAAATGTTTGTACAAGCAAGTCATACACATTATACAAGTAAAAGTTTCCTTTTGCTTCGTTCCATGTATTTTGTATCCAAAGACGAGACCCAGGCACCCCATATATTATTTTTATAATATAGTTATTAATTTTATTTTCCTTAGGTACCAAATTTTGAATATTTTGGTAAAATTTTTTATGACATTTCAAACAGTGACAACAGCTTGCATTATTATTAAAAATGCAATTTCATTACATCATATGAATTGATAGAATGTGAAATTGGTACATTTCTACACAACCTAAAATGTGATTAAAAGGATAAAAAGCGAAATATAAAAAAAATTACAATCTCGCATAATATATTGTGTGAAATCATATACAGTATATGAAAACTAATATATGTAATATATGATATATATGATTATACATATTATACTGTATATACAGTATATTATATATGATGCCCCCTTCTCAGTTTTCTTAGTATCTTTTTTAGTTTTCAGTTGGATTATGCTAACATGTTGTCAAAAGTCTGGCGAGTAAAAACAACAATTTTACTAGCCAATGGCGATTCTTTCTCCAACGTGTCCGTAGAGGGTTGTTAAAGTAAAACAAGATTTTATTGCAGAGTGTATTTCTAAAAGAAACAGGATATTTAAAAAATGTCTATGGTGGGACGTTAACCAACAAGAATAATTTGGATCAAGAAAAGTGGACATCATCTACCAGAATGGAGCCAGACTTTTGGGTGGGAGGGGTTGAAACATAAAAAGAGTTGGTAACGTAAGCCGAAAAGGAAATTTGTTTGGAGGTGGAGCAAGTTATTAAATTTATATGAACAGTAAATAGGGTCCATTTTGATTTCATTTTGACTTAAACATACAGTATTAAATGAATAGTTTGCCCAAAAAATAAATTTTTCTCTTCATTTACTCACCCTCATGCCATCCCAGATGTGAATGACTTTCTGTCTTCTGCTGAACACAAACGAAGATTTTTAGAAGAATATCTCAGCTCTAGAGGTCCATACATTGCAAGTGGATGGTGTCCAGAACTTTGAAGCTTAAAAAAGCACATAAAGGCAGCATAAAAGTAATCCATAGGATTCCAGTGGTTAAATCCATGTATTCAGAAGCGATATGATAGGTGTGGGTAAGAAAGAGATAAATATTTTGGTCCTTTTATACTATAAATCTATAAATCTCTGCTTTTTGTGTCTTCAAAGTTCTGGCAACCATTCACTTGCATTATATGGACCTACAGAGCTGAGATTAGGGCTGTCACGATTATGAAATTTGGATGACAATTAATTGTCAAACAAATAATTGTGACTATGAAGATTAATTGTCTCTTTTAGGATACGTGATTAACTGTCATAAATTGTTATTTCTCATATGATGCTTGTGTGCTTCATACACCTTGAGAAGTAATTTTTACATATATATATATATATATATATATACATTTTCCTTTTATGGATTTAAAAACTTACGAATGACATGAAAAATAATTTATAAATACTTAAAATATGTGAAATAAATATGAAAATACATAAATATTTAAAAGGCACATTATGAAATATTTTAACTTCAGAAAACAGTAAATATTAAAGAATTTAACAAACAGGCATGTGCTGTTTATGTATATATATATATATATATATATATATATATATATATATATATATATATATATGTGTGTGTATATATATATATATATATATAATTTTATATTATGCTATAGTAAAATAATTCTGTCCTAATTTCTTCACTTCTGGCATCTATGCTAATATTTTTGTATTTGTTTCCCTGATTCATATCCCGAGGTTACCAAAGCCGGTCAGATCCAGCTCCATTCCCAATTGGTGTCGGACTCCACTGCTACATGTCTCTGAGTGATTACGACTAACTGCAGCCGGTGCCAGCTAGACATTCCTTCAGTCTACTACGGAGGACTACATAGGATGAACTGATGCCAACTCCAACCATAAGACATGGGATACTTCATATGCCACTGCCTGAACCTTGGACTTAGGATGGACCTCACCAAAATGACCTGCCAGTTGAACTGCGATGCACCTCACCTTGGTCTAATGATGAACTACACTCTTGAAATGGAATATATAGGCTATCAATTAATTGCCAACAAAAGCCTTCATCAGCCAACTAACAAAGGACAATGCATCTATATGAACTTCTGCAGTTAATCCAGGATGGACTTCAAAGACATTAATCATTAATCTTACAGTTCATACAAAATCTTTGTTTAAACACTGAACCTTAGCACTTACTTAGTTTACACATTTTAAACCATGACTCGCACTGCACATAAATAAATAATATTGCCATTATATTCATGCTGTTTAGCCAGAGGGGAACTGGCCCCCACAGTGATCCTGGTTTCTCCCAAGGAAATTTTTCTCCATTAACCAACATCTTATGGAGTTTTGTGTTCCTTGCCACAGTAGCCTTCGGCTTGCTCACTGGGGTTCTAAATACAATTATTATTTACTTATTTATAAATTTGTATACACAATTTACAATCATATTTATACTACACAATGATGACTCTTAAGACTTTATAGATATTACAGATTAATTTTCTGTTAAAACATGATTTCCTGTAAAGCTGCTTTGAAACGATGTGTGTTGTGAAAAGCGCTATATAAATATAAATGATTTGACTTGACTTTACATGTTATTTTAATGATCTTTGATTAAATTCACAAGCCTTATTTCTTATGAAGCAAAAATTTGAGATTTAATTTCATCATTTTATCACTCCACAGAAATAAAGTCAGCATAAGTATCCTCCTCTGTGTCACTGTGTGTCATTAACACTGCGTGTATGAACCCGTAATGACTAGTAACATTTGCCATAACACAATCATTTAAAGTGAAGCCAGAGCACTTTGCGTTCAAAATCAAAGTTTATATTTGTTTGTGTATATTTGTGTGGGAGTTTGGCGAATGCCTCTGCTTTATACATTTGCTTAAAATTCCCATATTTGGGCATTAAAATATGATTGGTATTTGAAGTGCACAATAACCGCAGTTATCTCAAATAACCGCAATCATATGATTATTTAATAATCGTGACAGACCTAGCTGAGTTATACTTCTAAAGCTCTTTGTGTTCTGCAGAATAAAGAAAGTCATACACATCTGGGATGGCCTGAGGTTAAGTAAATGATATGAGAATTTTCATGTTTGGGTGAACTATCCCTTTAAGACTAACATAGCTTCTCTGCTATCTTGAACACAGAAGTGTTTTAGAGACTCTAAATAAAGCTGGCTACCTGAACTGCCTACTGTGAAAGCAAAGAGTGTGTGGTTGTTTTTAAAAACCTGTACAGCACCATACTGCTCTGATGTCCTGAGTCTTCAGGGATGTGAACGTCTAGGTCAGGGAGCTGCAGCAAAGAATACTGTGAAACTGGAATAACTCCTGGCAATGAGTATGACTCACTATAAGGTCAGCAATTAGAGCCCCATTTCACAATCCAACAACAAGCATTAACTACTAGTTAAACAACAAAAAAGTGATGCTTTATAAGTGAAGCAGAAGTGCATTAGATTGTACAGCAGGTCAGCCCACACAACTCAATTCTTTGCACTTAATTTTTTCCATTTACATTGCATGTTACCTCTTTTGCAATGGTGAAATGAAGCATGCATGTTTTCCTGACCTCTGTGAATATGAGCCCTCTGTCTATTAGCACGGCAAATCAAAAACCACATGGCTGAAGCATGTTGATCCATCTCAGTTCCTGAACCCTGAAAGCAGTAACATCCTACGAAAATGCAACATGATCTTCACAAAAGACTCAATGCATCCTGGCTTGCACATCTCCATTACTCTGCCCTCACTATTACAGTTGGAAACGAAGGCATCTACAGGGTTCCTGCACTGTACACTTCTTTATATAGCAAGACAAACAGACTCAAGAGCAGAGGAACAGTTCAAAGGGTTTATTAACAACAAATAATAATAGTCTCTGTGCATTATGGAAGTCAGAAACATATTCGTGCAATCCTCTGTTGAAGCTTAGCTGACACACAGCAAACTGGAAGGCAACCACACACCTGACACGTGGTCAGAGATGAGGTATCCTCCATGGAAGATAAGCTGACACGCAGCAAACTGAGGCAACCACACACCCGACACGCGGGCAGAGATGAGGTATCCTCCGTGGAATATAAACTGACACGCAGCAAACTGGAAGGCAACCACACACCCGACACGCAGGCAGAGGTGGGCAACCAACAGATACACGAGAGAGGACCAACTAGGCAGAGAGAGTGAGGTTAGTTACTTAACACCAAACAGCTTTCTATAATGGTACACGTAACAGTTATTACAGACTACATTCACAACGAACTACATTCAGTCAACGCTGAACTACATTTAACTACATTCAACAAACCAGCAAAGGACATGACACACAAGGGGATTAAAATAGGCAGAAACAAACAAGGGGCAGGTGGTGCTCGCCAGCTGAAAGTTGGCATGATCAGCGTTCCCATGGAAACAATCAGGGTTCCCATTGAAACGCTGATTCCGCGTGCCAGCGGCACCTGAAACACATGAGGGTGAAAACGTCAACACGCTTGGAACAAAACAAACAGAGATCCCGACACAGACCAAAACCGAACCAAACAGGAAGTCAGGATCCAGACACCATGCCCCGGACACGAACAAGACAGACCAAAGTGCGCACGGCAGTAATTCACAACCGGACCCGTGCGCTCACACAAAGAATGTACACGAAACACAAGACAGACAGGGAATGATGATGCCATGGTCCCGTCAGACAAAAACCCAACCTGACAAGGTGACAGGACCATGACATCACCGAATAGCGCACGGCAGTAACTCACGCACGACGGTAACTCACAACTGGACCCATGCGCTCACACAAAGAACGTACACGAAACACAAGACAGACAGGGAATGATGATGCCACGGTCCCGTCAGACAAAAACCCAACCTGACAAGGCGACAGGACCATGACATCACCGAAGAGCGCACGGCAGTAACTCACGCACGACGGTAACTCACAACTGGACCTATGCGCTCACACAAAGAACGTACACGAAACACAAGACAGACAGGGAATGATGATGCCACAGTCCCAGACAAAAACCCAACCTGACAAGACCGTGACATCTCTGGAGAGTGTAATGCAGTAACTCGCGCACGGCGGGAACTCACAACCTGACCCGTGCTCACACAAAGACAGGACACGAAACACAAGACAGAACATGGGGCGATGATGTCACGGTCCCGTCAGACAAAAACCCAACCTGACAAGGTGACAGGACCGTGACACATTTGTCACACCACAGTTTATAAAAGTCAAAGCAGTAGCAGAAGAAGCCCATCTGATGTCCACTTGGAGCCTCATAACACAAGTGTCATAGAAAGCCTAGGATGACAGATTTACAGAGCTCACAAATGCTGTAATGTGCATGACCCAATGGAAGATACAGTGGACTACATTTGTGCCAGTTAGCTGAAATCAGATGCACATCCTGTCGTTCTAAACCTTTATGACTTTCATTCTTCAGTGAAACACAAAAAGGAGATGTTAGGCTAAAGCCTCAGTCACCATACACTTTCATTCATTTTCATTCATTCATTTTTTTTCCATTCAATGAAAGCGAATGGTGACTGAGGCTAACATTCTGCCTGTAATCTCCTTTTGTGTTCTGTAGAAGAAGAAAAATTTAATAGAAGTTAGGAATGCCATGAGGATGAATAAATGATGACAATTTTCAATTGTGGATGAACTATCCTTTAACCAACTTTAAACTTAAACAAACATATACTCTGTCACCTGCATAACAATTTAATTGAATTTGACCTATTAGAGAAATGCTTTTTAGAAAAATAAATTGTTGCGACAACACAACAAGATGCTTTACATAAGCTCAGGGCTCTTGGTCTTTTGAGAATAACAGAAATGTATGGCAAGTGCTCAGAGCTCTGTAAGGGTTCATGCACTCTGTGTGCAAATCTGACAAGACGCGTTTGCTCCTCTGTGAGGCGTAAGTTCTGGTGATATCTGTATGCATGACACTGGGCTGTAGTATGGGAAGGGCTCAAGGAGGTCAACAGTATAACAACAGGGACAAGCCTGGGGGAAAAAAGAAGAAATGGCTTTCTGCATATGGAAATACTGTCTCTGAAACTGCTTTCTCATTCTTATCTACGGCATGAAAAATGAACAGATAGAATCAGTCAGATGGTGAGTTTTAGGCATTAGTTTAAACATCTGTGTTTTTGTAAAAAGAAACATACCGTCTCTAATTGGCACTAAACGGCTGGTCTGTTTTGCATTTTGTCTAAAAGATGAGGGGCCCTATTTTAAGAGCGCTAGCGCTAAGCGCTATAAATTATAAGCGCAAAGTCATGCACTAAGTCTAGGCACAAGTGGGTTTGTTGAAATTGCGCATGCAAAGCACTAATGGGCTGAGTCAAGTGCAATTTCCTGTTAAGCACCAGCGACATAAACAAAGACAGCACAATCATAAGAATTTGATTGTGTAAATGGGCTGTATGCAATAAATTAAAGAACAGAAATATGGTTCTTTTGTGCATTAACTGCATCCTTGTTCAATGTCTGCTTTTATACGCATGGAAAATGTGGTTCTCATCAGGAACTGGATGCAGGCTCCGTTAATTGATAGAGAATGTAAAAATTATTAATCATATTGGTCAAGTGACACACAAATCATGGCTAGTATTAAAAGTGATTGTATTGGCCTTCCAGGTTAGGCTGTGGATATAATTTTTATATAATCACCTCCCCAAATCCAGAAACGTTATCTTCTCCAACTTCTTCCACTGGCCTCTTTTGCAGTGACTGAAAAATCACTCTACGACATCAGGTGGAAAAATATGAATACAAATTAGATCATAAATGCATTTTAAAATGTACATATAATAATAATAATTATTGAAAAATAAACTATGACCTCTCATACTTTTTTGTTTCATAAAATGGCTACAACATTGATTGTCAGGGACATAATTTGATGTTCCACAATATATTCAGATTTTGGACATGAACTTTATTACCACCTGCTGGTGGAATCTCCAAACTGCAAATATAGGAACTGAGTTTAGACTTAGCACTGAAAACAGACGTGCCATTGAAACATCTTAACGCAATGACCTATTTCTAAGGAAAATAGCAAATTGCATGTGACGGTATACAGTTTTAAGGTATATCACGGTAATTAACATGCACAATATTGTTATCGTGGGCACTTCAAAATACCGTAAATTATTCTAGATAGACTTTGAGCCAAATTGTTTCAATTTTTCTGATCGCACAGTAGTTTTTATTCCATAAACGAATCGAGATTTACAACACTGCATGTATGTGGCACAAATGACACGTTCATGATTTAAACAAACCAGCATGGACTAGAAGTATGGCTGAAGGAGGAATGCAGCAAACCCTTTATCCGACTTCTTGTAGGGTTAAGTCGGAAGTGTGGAAGTATTTTGGGTTTCATAAAATGCAGAAGGAATGATGGTTTCCCTTTTGTGAAAAACATGTGGCAGAAAAGTGGCAGCGAAACAAGGGAACACCTCCAACATGTTTGCTCATCTGCGGGACAATCATTCCTTTCAATTCAGCAAGATAAAGGTAAATCGTGACAGTTCTGCTTGTTTTTTCAAACAGTTTTTGAAAACTGAGATACCACTCTAAGAGACAATTAGCTAAGTGACGACAAAGAAATTGAACCGTTGTTGCCATTTGCAGATAATGTGTAGCTTGCTTTCAAGTGACCGAAGATTAGTTCACTAAAACTCTGTTAGCTACACAGTAACCTTTGTGTCTTGAATTAACAACTAAAATACAGCTGGAATAATCTGATACTAAGTTCTGAAATCAAATTAATTTCAAGTTAGAATGCCACGCAAACATGCATTGCCATACAGTGTGTGTGAGCTTGTGGTTATTAAATTTGTAGCTAGCGCCTTGCTATATATTAGCAACTGGCTTGCTATCCAGAAAGAAAAAAAAACATGCATACTATTGTTGTAGTCTAGGAGCAGACTTGATAAAATTAGTCTAGCCTTACTTTAACAATAGCCACAACAAGACAAGGTCTGTTCTGATCTGTAATGATCAGTGGCCCTGTGGCAGAATGACCATTTAAATATAAGACATCAACTAAATGTTATATTTGGTTATGTATCTATGGTGTTGATGGTAGTTGTTTAAATGTTCAAGGTTCTTTTAAAAGTTCTTTGTTATCTGATCATTTAAAGGCCAGTTTGGTTTTAAAAAGTAATTAAACTTATTTTTAAGAGAACAAAAATAAAGTTTGTTTATCTTTCACTCCATTTTTGTAATGCAATTCAATACCGTGATAATACCGTACACCATAATAAAAGCTTCAGCAATTATCGTGATGTGAAAATTTGATTCCGTCACATGTCTAGTACAATACACCTATAGTTCGAAACCATGCACCCACAGATAGCGCAAACACTCCCAACCACGGCCACTTGCCGTGAAAATTGCGCTTAGAATTAGTGCTCTCATTAAAATTGGATAAGACGTAATGCACAGTGGTTGCGCGTAGCACTGCGCTTAGCGCACTTACAAAAATAGAGCCTGAGAATCTTTTTATTTTACTTTTTAGGTAGGCACACAATCTGCTGAAACTCTATGAGGTGCAAATGTTGGTCCACTGCCTCTCATTCTTTCATCAGGAACAGACCCTGAGCCTTTATTTCTTCATATTAGAAGCATTTCATGTTTCAGATCACTGTTTCACATTGACTTTTACATGGTGCTTTGGTCTGACGTAAATTCCTTTCTCTAAATATTAAGTATTGAATCCATATTAACATAAATATAAAGAAAATTATTTTAAACACTGCCAAAAATGAGGAAGTGCATTGCCTAAGGACGTAATCACTTTGTAGGCTATAAGCAGTACAACAGACAACAATTGAGTCATTTTTAAAATCATTGCACAATAAAAGTGCAGTAATGCTTTTTCTTGCTTTTCTTGCAATGCTATTTGTGCCCTGCTCGCTATTTTAAGTGGATGAAAAACTATTCAACACAAACAATATTAATATCAAAGATGAAAGTACAAAACTGCAACAAAACTTTGCTCAGATAGATGACAGGCATGCTGTCTAGATGATCTATGACCAAACTGTGACCTTTAGCACAGCTAATGATCTCCAGTTCACTGAAGATACTGAGGGGGGCCTTCACAGTGCAAATATTCAGTGGGGTACTCTCTTTAATTTCTCTCCAGATCTTTCAAGTGGATCTGTGAAAGGCTGAGCGCTGTGGGCACGGCCGGTAGCACCCAGGCCCAGGCGAGCGGATGGGTTCTGCTTGCCTGGGGAGATGTTGAGAGGGGATAAAGGGATAAAGAGCCTCTGCTCTGGGACTGATTACTTACATCTGCCCTGTTAAATCCTTGCATGCATATGCACTGCTACTGATGCTTGCTTTGTTTAATGTTTGTGGGTGTTGTGTTGAATGTGTACTTGTGTATGGGAGTGAATGCATGGGAGAGGAAAACAGAGGTTTGGAAATGGGGAAAAGATGTAATGTAACTAAAATAAAAACATCAGTGTATATAATGACATGGACAGCACACTTCCACAGACAACAAACAAAAAAAAAAAAAAAAAAAAAAGGTATTAAAGTCTGAAAACAAAATTTCAATTATTTCATAAGTGGTTGAATATATAAAAGTTACCATGTTTTTAGTTTCATGTAAAAATGCTCATTATAGGTTTGTCATTCACCATGGCATTGCACATTACAGTAAATGATGCCAGAGGCTGGTTGCACTTTGCATATACATTTTTTTTTTTTTAGTGGCTTATTCTTCTTAACCAGTTTACACACATTTACATGTAAGCTTTGCAAGAATTCATGGACGCATGCACGTAGCTGTTTGACATGTAATATCTAGAGATGGTTGAATCGAAATAGGTTTATATTGCTGCTGTAAAAACAAGCCGCCAAGTATTGATATTCATCTCATTATGTTTTGTGTCAAAGAGTGGAGAGAAATATAACCTAAAGCCTCTCAGAGCATAAATGCATTGTAGCTAAATCAAGGCAACGTAAAAGACGAACCATATGTGTGTTTGTTAAAAGAAGCAGTTTTGTTTAACAAAATGTCGCTTAATCAAAATGGCAATCAATGGGCAATCTAGTTATATGGATTGATAACACATCACCTGACATTTGAAGTCATGTACCTTCATATTCATGTCAAATGATTCAGTTTCTAGCATGCTAGCATATGCTTTGTACATTGCAACATTTTAATTCTAATGAGCTAACTTTTACAGATATTTTAACACCTTGGTAATTTACACTTATGTTTCACATCGATAATTGCACAAACCTCCAGCCACACATTTTCCCGCGCTTTCTTATTTCCCTGTTGTCACACTTATGAAACTATGGTGATAAATAGTGATTGATTAGCTTCTCATCTCCCCAGGTGATTGCACAACCAGAAATAGTGGAATGTGAGAGGCCAAAATGTGCCTCATTCATAAAGGAATATTTCTCACATTTCCAGAGGCGTTATTGTCACAAAAATAATACGAACACGAAATTCAATACAGTAGGTCACTTCCTTAAAACAATTAGGTGTAACTGCCCTGATAGCACAGGTACATTGCCCAGATGGCTATCTGATGGGTGTGTTTACATCTGGAAGACACATTTTTTAGGTTGTTTGCTCATCTGCAGTACGTCTATAAGACATTTCCGCTCGGATAACAATAAGACATTCAGCAGATGTCTTTGAGATGTTTATGATTTAGAATGTATGTAGATCTGATCTTTTTAAGATGTTTAGCAGATGTTAAGTAGAATGTGATGCTTTCCAGATGTGCTATCTAAGTATGGGCATATCCAACAATGTGGTTTATTTACTATTATTATTATTATTATTATTATTATTATTATTATTATTTTCATAATTTAGTTAACTAGTTAGTCAGTGAAATTTAATGAGTGTTTAATTAACTGAATATTCTGGGTTCAGTACAAGTTAAGATCAATCAACAGCATTTGTGGCATATTGTTGATTCCCACAAATACTTTTCTGGTTTGAAAGGCAGAAATGTGAAGCTTACAATTTCATAAAAGTACTTACATTAATTCTTCTGTTAAAAATTGTGTTTTATTTGAGCTGTAAAGTTGTTTAATTTGTAATTTTTATGCTTATTTTAAGGTTTGTGCCATTAAGTCGTCATTTTTAAATTAATTATAACTTTACACTGAAAAGGTTAGTAAGCGATTTTATCACTCAAAAATCATTTTAACCCGCATATTGTTGCTATACTTTTGAAACAGTGAGCATTTTAACGTTTACGGATTGGCCACTTTAACTTCCATTGTACGTAAGTGCCTCATTATAACCCAAATTTGTGCTTTTTTGTGAAAAGGAGGGACAAGTCGACACAGATTTTTGTTTTAATCAACATTATGCCACAAATGCTGTTGGCTGAGCTTAACTTGTATTGAACCCGGAATATTCCTTTAACTAACCAAAATAACTAGTAAAAATATACCACAGAACTATTTGTCACGTTATATTGAAAGACCTGAGTAACAGAATGGGTTTTCGAAATTTCCTCAATCAATCCAACATCAATGACAATGAGTAACAAAAGGTTAAAGCAATCAATTTACTAATCAATTAATCAAAAAACAACAATTATATTCCATTTGGTATTACCTACTGTTTCTGTACATAGCACTCTCAAATTTGATTTATCCTTCAGGACCTCGGGTCATGTAGAGAAGAAATAAGGGGCAAATTAATTACTGCCATATGCAGGCAACCCAACCTTTCATATGTATAAAATATTTATAATATCATGTCATTTGATAGGAACTCTGAGAACAGCGAGAAAACATCACTTTTGTTTCACGTGACTGTCTAAATTAGTAGACTGTTGTACCAGCAAACTACTGGACTTCCCACGTTGACTTTACAGTATTTACAGTATGATCCGTCAGGGGGCCCACAAACTGTCAAAGACATTATATGTACTTTTACAAACATACTGATGGGGGCCACTAAACACATTTTTGCTTAGGGCCCCCAAAAGGCTAGAACCGGTGTTGTGTTGAAGTCTGCTCCCCCTATGTTTCCTCTTAGGTTATTGTTCCTCGTAACGCCGTTAAACATTAAACGTAGGGGGAAGAGACATTGGCACTAACCTTAAGGGGAAACATAGGGGGAAAAGACTTCAACACTAACATTAAGGGGAAACATAGGGGAAAAAGACTTCGACACTAACCTAAAAGAAACATAGGGGGAAAAGACTTCGACACTAACATAAGTGGAAACACAGGGGGAACAGACATCGACACTAACCTAAGGAGAAACATAGGGGAACAGACTTCGACACTAACCTTAAGGGGAAACATAGGGGGAACAGACTTCGACACTAATCTTAAGGGGAAACATAGGGGGAACAGACTTCAACACTAACCTTAAGAGGAAACATAGGGCAAAAGACTTCGACACTAACCTTAAAGGGAAACATAGGGGGAACAGACTTCGACACTAAACTAAGGGGAAACATAAGGGAACAAACTTCAACACTAACCTTAAAGGGAAACATAGGGGGAACAGACTTCGACACTAAACTAAGGGGAAACATAAGGGAACAGACTTCGACACTAACCTTAAAGGGAAACATAGGGGGAACAGACTTCGACACTAAACTAAGGGGAAACATAAGGGAACAGACTTCGACACTAACCTTAAGGGGAAACATAGGGGGAACAGACTTCGACACTAAACTAAGGGGAAACATAGGGGGAACAGACTTCGACACTAAAATAAAGGGAAACATAGGGGGAACAGACTTCGACACTAACCTAAAGGGGAAACATAGGGGGAACAGACTTCGACACTAACCATAAGGGGAAACATAGGGGGAACAGACTTCAACACTAACCTTAAGGGGAAACATAGGGGGAACAGACTTCGACACTAACATAAGAGGAAACATAGGGCGAACAGACTTCGACACTAAACTTAAGGGGAAACATGGGGGAACAGACTTCGACACTAACCTTAAGGGGAAACATAGGGGGAACAGACTTTGACACTAAACTAAGGGGAAACATGGGAGGAACAAACTTCGACACTAACCTTAAGGGGAAACATAGGGGGAACAGACTTCGACACTAACCTTAAGGGGAAACATAGGGAGAACAGACTTTGACACTAATCTTAAGGGGAAACATGGGGGAACAGACTTTGACACTAAATTAATGGGAACCATAGGGAGAACAGACATCGACACTAACCTTAAGGGGAAACATAGGGGGAAAAAACTTCGACACTATCCTTAAGGGGAAACATAGGGGGAACAGACTTCGACACTAACCATAAGGGGAAACATAGGGGAAACAGACTTCAACACTAACCTAAATGAAACATAGGGGGAACAGACTCTGACACTAACATAAGAGGAAACATAGGGCGAACAGACTTTGACACTAACCTTAAGGGGAAACATAGGGGGAACAGACTTCGACACTAACCTTAAGGGGAAACATAGGGGGAACAGACTTCGACACTAACCTTAAGGGGAAACATAGGGGGATCAGACTTTGACACTAAACTAATGGGAAACATAGGGAGAACACACTTCGACACTAACCTTAAGGGGAAACATAGGGGGAACAGACTTCGACACTAACCTTAAGGGGAAACATAGGGGGAACAGACTTCAACACTAACCTTAAGAGGAAACATAGGGCAAAAGACTTCGACACTAACCTTAAAGGGAAACATAGGGGGAACAGACTTCGACACTAAACTAAGGGGAAACATAAGGGAACAGACTTCGACACTAACCTTAAAGGGAAACATAGGGGGAACAGACTTCGACACTAAACTAAGGGGAAACATAGGGGGAACAGACTTAGACACTAAAATAAAGGGAAACATAGGGGGAACAGACTTCGACACTAACCTTAAGGGGAAACATAGGGGGAACAGACTTCGACACTAACCATAAGGGGAAACATAGGGGGAACAGACTTCAACACTAACCTAAATGAAACATAGGGGGAACAGACTTTTGACACTAACATAAGAGGAAACATAGGGCGAACAGACTTCGACACTAAACTTAAGGGGAAACATAGGGGGAACAGACTTCGACACTAACCTTAAGGGGAAACATAGGGGGAACAGACTTCGACACTAACCTTAAGGGGAAACATAGGGGGAACAGACTTCGACACTAACCTTAAGGGGAAACATAGGGGGAACAGACTTCGACACTAACCTTAAGGGGAAACATAGGGGGAACAGACTTCGACACTAAACTAAGGGGAAACATGGGGGAACAGACTTTGACACTAATCTTAAGGGGAAACATGGGGGAACAGACTTTGACACTAAATTAATGGGAAACATAGGGAGAACAGACATCGACACTAACCTTAAGGGGAAACATAGGGGGAAAAAACTTCGACACTATCCTTAAGGGGAAACATAGGGGGAACAGACTTCGACACTAACCATAAGGGGAAACATAGGGGGAACAGACTTCAACACTAACCTAAATGAAACATAGGGGGAACAGACTTCGACACTAACATAAGAGGAAACATAGGGCGAACAGACTTCGACACTAAACTTAAGGGGAAACAAAGGGGGAACAGACTTCGACACTAACCTTAAGGGGAAACATAGGGGGAACAGACTTCAACACTAAACTAAGGGGAAACATGGGGGGAACAGACTTCGACACTAACCTTAAGGGGAAACATAGGGGGAACAGACTTTGACACTAATCTTAAGGGGAAACATGGGGGAACAGACTTCAACACTAACCTTAAGGGAAACATAGGGGAAAAGACTTTGACACTAACCTTAAGGGGAAACATAGGGAGAACAGACTTCGACACTAATCTTAAGGGGAAACATAGGGGGAACAGACTTCGACACTAACCTTAAGGGGAAACATGGGGGAACAGACTTCAACACAAATCTTAAGGAGAAACATAGGGGAAAAGACTTTGACACTAACCTTAAGGGGAAACATGGGGGAACAGACTTCGACACTAACCTTAAGGGGAAACATGGGGGAAAAGACTTCGACACTAACCTTAAGGGGAAACATGGGGGAACAGATTTCTACACTAACCTTAAGGGGAAACATAGGGGGAACAGACTTCGACACTAATCTTAAGGGGAAACATAGGGGGAACAGACTTCGACACAAATCTTAAGGGGAAACATAGGGGGAACAGACTTCGACACTAACCTTAAGGGGAAACATGGGGGAAAAGACTTCGACACTAACCTTAAGGGGAAACATGGGGGAACAGATTTCGACACTAACCTTAAGGGGAAACATAGGGGGAACAGAAATAGACACTAGCCTTAAGGAGAAACATGGGGGAACAGATTTCGACACTAACCTTAAGGGGAAACATGGGGGAACAGATTTCGACACTAACCTTAAGGAGAAACATGGGGGAACAGACTTCGACACTAACCTTAAGGGGAAACATGGGGGAACAGATTTCGACACTAACCTAAATGAAACATAAGGGGAACAGACTTCGACACTAAAGTAAGGGGAAACATAGGGGAACAGACTTCGACACTAACCTTAAGGGGAAACATGGGGGAAAAGACTTTGACACTAACCTTAAGGGGAAACATGGGGGAACAGATTTCGACACTAACCTTAATGGGAAACATAGGGGGAACAGACTTCGACACTAACCTTAAGGGGAAACATAGGGGGAATAGACTTCGACACCAACCTTAAGGGGAACATGGGGGAACAGATTTCGACACTAACCTTAAGGGGAAACATAGGGGGAACAGAATTCGACACTAGCCTTAAGGGGAAACATGGGGGAACAGATTTCGACACTAACCTTAAGGGGAAACATGGGGGAACAGATTTCGACACTAACCTTAAGGAGAAACATGGGGGAACAGACTTCGACACTAACCTTAAGGGGAAACATGGGGGAACAGATTTCGACACTAACCTAAATGAAACATAAGGGGAACAGACTTCGACACTAAACTAAGGGGAAACATAGGGGGAACAGATTTCGACACTAACCTTAATGGGAAACATAGGGGGAACAGATTTCGACACTAACCTTAATGGGAAACATAGGGGGAACAGATTTCGACACTAACCTTAAGGAGAAACATGGGGGAACAGACTTCGACACTAACCTTAAGGGGAAACATAGGGGGAACAGACTTCGACACTAAACTAAGGGGAAACATAGGGGGAACAGATTTCGACACTAACCTTAAGGGGAAACATGGGGGAACAGATTTCGACACTAACCTTAAGGGGAAACATGGGGGAACAGATTTCGACACTAACCTTAAGGAGAAACATGGGGGAACAGACTTCGACACTAACCTTAAGGGGAAACATGGGGGAACAGATTTCGACACTAACCTAAATGAAACATAAGGGGAACAGACTTCGACACTAAACTAAGGGGAAACATAGGGGGAACAGATTTCGACACTAACCTTAATGGGAAACATAGGGGGAACAGATTTCGACACTAACCTTAAGGGGAAACATAGGGGGAACAGACTTCGACACTAACCTAAAGGGGAAACATAGGGGGAACAGACTTCGACACTAACCATAAGGGGAAACATAGGGGGAACAGACTTCGACACTAACCTAAAGGGGAAACATAGGGGGAACAGACTTCGACACTAACCATAAGGGGAAACATAGGGGGAACAGACTTCAACACTAACCTTAAGGGGAAACATAGGGGGAACAGACTTCGACACTAACATAAGAGGAAACATAGGGCGAACAGACTTCGACACTAAACTTAAGGGGAAACATGGGGGAACAGACTTCGACACTAACCTTAAGGGGAAACATAGGGGGAACAGACTTTGACACTAAACTAAGGGGAAACATGGGAGGAACAAACTTCGACACTAAATTAATGGGAACCATAGGGAGAACAGACATCGACACTAACCTTAAGGGGAAACATAGGGGGAAAAAACTTCGACACTATCCTTAAGGGGAAACATAGGGGGAACAGACTTCGACACTAACCATAAGGGGAAACATAGGGGAAACAGACTTCAACACTAACCTAAATGAAACATAGGGGGAACAGACTCTGACACTAACATAAGAGGAAACATAGGGCGAACAGACTTTGACACTAACCTTAAGGGGAAACATAGGGGGAACAGACTTCGACACTAACCTTAAGGGGAAACATAGGGGGAACAGACTTCGACACTAACCTTAAGGGGAAACATAGGGGGATCAGACTTTGACACTAAACTAATGGGAAACATAGGGAGAACACACTTCGACACTAACCTTAAGGGGAAACATAGGGGGAACAGACTTCGACACTAACCTTAAGGGGAAACATAGGGGGAACAGACTTCAACACTAACCTTAAGAGGAAACATAGGGCAAAAGACTTCGACACTAACCTTAAAGGGAAACATAGGGGGAACAGACTTCGACACTAAACTAAGGGGAAACATAAGGGAACAGACTTCGACACTAACCTTAAAGGGAAACATAGGGGGAACAGACTTCGACACTAAACTAAGGGGAAACATAGGGGGAACAGACTTAGACACTAAAATAAAGGGAAACATAGGGGGAACAGACTTCGACACTAACCTTAAGGGGAAACATAGGGGGAACAGACTTCGACACTAACCATAAGGGGAAACATAGGGGGAACAGACTTCAACACTAACCTAAATGAAACATAGGGGGAACAGACTTTTGACACTAACATAAGAGGAAACATAGGGCGAACAGACTTCGACACTAAGCTTAAGGGGAAACATAGGGGGAACAGACTTCGACACTAACCTTAAGGGGAAACATAGGGGGAACAGACTTCGACACTAACCTTAAGGGGAAACATAGGGGGAACAGACTTCGACACTAACCTTAAGGGGAAACATAGGGGGAACAGACTTCGACACTAACCTTAAGGGGAAACATAGGGGGAACAGACTTCGACACTAACCTTAAGGGGAAACATAGGGGGAACAGACTTCGACACTAAACTAAGGGGAAACATGGGGGAACAGACTTTGACACTAATCTTAAGGGGAAACATGGGGGAACAGACTTTGACACTAAATTAATGGGAAACATAGGGAGAACAGACATCGACACTAACCTTAAGGGGAAACATAGGGGGAAAAAACTTCGACACTATCCTTAAGGGGAAACATAGGGGGAACAGACTTCGACACTAACCATAAGGGGAAACATAGGGGGAACAGACTTCAACACTAACCTAAATGAAACATAGGGGGAACAGACTTCGACACTAACATAAGAGGAAACATAGGGCGAACAGACTTCGACACTAAACTTAAGGGGAAACATAGGGGGAACAGACTTCGACACTAACCTTAAGGGGAAACATAGGGGGAACAGACTTCAACACTAAACTAAGGGGAAACATGGGGGGAACAGACTTCGACACTAACCTTAAGGGGAAACATAGGGGGAACAGACTTTGACACTAATCTTAAGGGGAAACATGGGGGAACAGACTTCAACACTAACCTTAAGGGAAACATAGGGGAAAAGACTTTGACACTAACCTTAAGGGGAAACATAGGGAGAACAGACTTCGACACTAATCTTAAGGGGAAACATAGGGGGAACAGACTTCGACACTAACCTTAAGGGGAAACATGGGGGAACAGACTTCAACACAAATCTTAAGGAGAAACATAGGGGAAAAGACTTTGACACTAACCTTAAGGGGAAACATGGGGGAACAGACTTCGACACTAACCTTAAGGGGAAACATGGGGGAAAAGACTTCGACACTAACCTTAAGGGGAAACATGGGGGAACAGATTTCTACACTAACCTTAAGGGGAAACATAGGGGGAACAGACTTCGACACTAATCTTAAGGGGAAACATAGGGGGAACAGACTTCGACACAAATCTTAAGGGGAAACATAGGGGGAACAGACTTCGACACTAACCTTAAGGGGAAACATGGGGGAAAAGACTTCGACACTAACCTTAAGGGGAAACATGGGGGAACAGATTTCGACACTAACCTTAAGGGGAAACATAGGGGGAACAGAAATAGACACTAGCCTTAAGGAGAAACATGGGGGAACAGATTTCGACACTAACCTTAAGGGGAAACATGGGGGAACAGATTTCGACACTAACCTTAAGGAGAAACATGGGGGAACAGACTTCGACACTAACCTTAAGGGGAAACATGGGGGAACAGATTTCGACACTAACCTAAATGAAACATAAGGGGAACAGACTTCGACACTAAAGTAAGGGGAAACATAGGGGAACAGACTTCGACACTAACCTTAAGGGGAAACATGGGGGAAAAGACTTTGACACTAACCTTAAGGGGAAACATGGGGGAACAGATTTCGACACTAACCTTAATGGGAAACATAGGGGGAACAGACTTCGACACTAACCTTAAGGGGAAACATAGGGGGAACAGACTTCGACACCAACCTTAAGGGGAACATGGGGGAACAGATTTCGACACTAACCTTAAGGGGAAACATAGGGGGAACAGAATTCGACACTAGCCTTAAGGGGAAACATGGGGGAACAGATTTCGACACTAACCTTAAGGGGAAACATGGGGGAACAGATTTCGACACTAACCTTAAGGAGAAACATGGGGGAACAGACTTCGACACTAACCTTAAGGGGAAACATGGGGGAACAGATTTCGACACTAACCTAAATGAAACATAAGGGGAACAGACTTCGACACTAAACTAAGGGGAAACATAGGGGGAACAGATTTCGACACTAACCTTAATGGGAAACATAGGGGGAACAGATTTCGACACTAACCTTAATGGGAAACATAGGGGGAACAGATTTCGACACTAACCTTAAGGAGAAACATGGGGGAACAGACTTCGACACTAACCTTAAGGGGAAACATAGGGGGAACAGACTTCGACACTAAACTAAGGGGAAACATAGGGGGAACAGATTTCGACACTAACCTTAAGGGGAAACATGGGGGAACAGATTTCGACACTAACCTTAAGGGGAAACATGGGGGAACAGATTTCGACACTAACCTTAAGGAGAAACATGGGGGAACAGACTTCGACACTAACCTTAAGGGGAAACATGGGGGAACAGATTTCGACACTAACCTAAATGAAACATAAGGGGAACAGACTTCGACACTAAACTAAGGGGAAACATAGGGGGAACAGATTTCGACACTAACCTTAATGGGAAACATAGGGGGAACAGATTTCGACACTAACCTTAAGGAGAAACATGGGGGAACAGATTTCGACACTAACCTAAATGAAACATAAGGGGAACAGACTTCGACACTAAACTAAGGGGAAACATAGGGGGAACAGATTTCGACACTAACCTTAAGGGGAAACATAGGGGGAACAGATTTCGACACTAACCTTAAGGGGAAACATGGGGGAACATATTTCAACACTAACCTTAAGGGGAAACATAGGGGAACAAACTTCGACACTAACCTTAAGGGGAAACATAAGGGGAACAGACTTCGACACTAAACTAAGGGGAAACATAGGGGAACAGACTTCGACACTAACCTTAAGGGGAAACATAGGGGGAACAGATTTCGACACTAACCTTAAGGGGAAACATAGGGGAACAGACTTCAGCACTAATCTTAAGGGGAAACATAAGGGGAACAGACTTCGACACTAAACTAAGGGGAAACACAGGGGAACAGACTTTGTCACTAACCTTAAGGGGAAACATAGGGGGAACAGAATTCGACACTAACCTAATGCGAAATATAGGGGGAACAGACTTCGACCAAGGGGAAACATGGGGGAACAGACTTCGACACAACACCGGCACTGGCCACAAACCACTGTCAAAATGAAGAATTACTGGCCAATTTGAATGTTAATTGCTATTTCGTCATTGGTATTTTCATTAGAATATTGGTTATTTCAGATATAAAAAAAGAAACATTCTGTACAAAATCAATACTTACAGTATGTTCAAGATTTCTGACATTTTTTTAATGTCAGTGATCATGCATGTAAGAACACAGGCTGCATTTACGGCAGGAACTATTGGCACGTGCGCAGCTCATCAAGGCTGTGCAACGCCTGTGTACACTTCACTCTCAATCCAAGGGGGCGGGGACTGTATCACAAAATCTGAGGACTTCAAAAACTTGTTCCATTTTGCTTTTTCCGAACATTTCATGTAAAATGGTACAAGTCACCCGACATTCCACAAATGTACCGACCATTGCAAAATCCTGTTTTCCACATGAGCGCGCGCACACAGCACACTGCCCGCAGATTACCCCAGCAGCATGCACATTATAGCCTACGACCAAAACTGAAACAGCCCCCGACACCACTCTAAACGACACCCAAATGCACTTACCTCTGTGTCGTAGATTTTGGTGATGAGCGAGAAGGAGTACTGCCTGGACTCGCGTATGTGTTGGATGGCCAGCTGAACGGCCGGCTCAATGCCTTGACTGATGCTGCTCATCAGCGCTGATTCGTTCATCGGCATCAGGACCATGATGGGCAACTTCTCACCGTCCCTCGTGTACCAGTTGTTGTCCAGGCCGTGCCTTGTGTAATCGTGGCAAACCTTCGCCAGTGCAGGTTGAAATCCCAAGAAGGACAGGAGCATGCATCCCGACAGAAAGATCATCTCACATCTGCAGTCCCTCCGGGACGGAGCCATGCCACTGTTCAGGAAGAACAACTGAGATCCACCTTCTCACTGTCCTGGCATCGCAATCTTTAGGTTCGTCTTGGACGTTCCGATCACCCGAAGAGAAGAGGCATTAGACGGGATTTTAACGAAAACTGCTACGCGAACTGTATAGGTTCTCTTGCGGTGTGGCGCGCGGTTCGGATGCTTCAGTGCAGTCCTGCGGACCTCAAAGCTGGAGTTGAGATGCGTAAAACCAGAGGATGATGTACTGGTTCAGCTAAAGTGTTTCACAATGGTCCTGGTTAAATGCTGTGCGACCCGATCCCTCTTTCCACGTCCAATACACAAGCAAATGCGCACATCACCATCCGTCGTCTCCACGTTACGCAAAGGTGTGGAAAGCTCTGATCTGAGTCTGCCGTATAGCGAATGCAAATTCGTAAACACTCAAATATATATTCCAAGCAGTTGACAGAGCTCTGGTATCCCTTTCCGCGAATTGTTTGTGTGTAGAAACCGTTTTGGTAAGGTCGTAGATGGCGAGCCTTCACAAACCTGGTATGTAAAAGCAATCCGAGTGAGGATATCCGTGCGACGCTTGGTTGACAGCCTGAACGACTGCGCTCACTGATGCTGCTGCTTCGGCGGATGCGGCTGCTCGAGTGCCTGTGAAAAGCGCTTCGCTTCTTTCGCGCGCTTGCCGCGCAGTGCATGTGTGTGAGCGCGCGTGTGTGCAGGCGCGCGCAGCTGAGAGAGAGCGCGAGAGAAAACATTCTCCATTACGATGTTAGCTCAAAAAAAAAAAAAAAACCTTACTGCCAGACAACGGAACTGGTCACTCGTAACGTGTTGAATAACCTACAAAATATGTATCCTGTGAGGTAATATGTGAGGTAAATTGCCCACCTGAGCCCTTTACGTTTTAAAATATGTATTCGGTTCAGTCTGCGTAAATATGACAGGGCCAGTGTCGAGTGGTAGTCTACATAGTGAATAGTTCGACATGCGGTAGTTTATTAAAAAAGATTCATTCATGTGCAGGGTGTTGACATCCCGCAATTAAGTCAAATGTTATTAAACGTTAAACTTTCAATCTGGCCATCGAGGTGCACTATTACAGCAAAATAAACACTGCCATCTAGCTATTTTAGGTTCAAACGTGATGGTAAAAATTCACTTCCGATTCTCTGGGGTTATTTCGAAGCTTATTTTAATTAGACTTAAGGTATGCGCCTTTCATATTGCACAGCCGCATTTAGATCTGTTTTGACAGACAAAAGATGATAGGCTGACTGCTGTCGACATTCATCTCTCTGAGGAAACCCGACATTAGTCCAATTTCAGTGTTGCTGTCCAAGGTGCTGACAGCAGCTTCACGCTGATCTCCGGGTGGTTATGCTCACTGTCCATCCCTCGTTTCATATTTCAGCAAACACCTTGGCCTGAATTAACATCTAGGATGAATTTAGTTAATTTGGACGGCTTATTTACAGTCACCTTAAAGGGTTAGTTCACCCAAAAATGAAAATGTACTCATCATTTACTCACCCTTATGCCATCCCAGATGTGTATGACTTTCTTTCGTCAGCAGAACACAAATGAAGATTTTTAGAAGAATATCTCCACTCTGTATGTCCATACAATGCAAGTGAATGGTGGTCAGAACTTTGAAGTAAAAAAAAGCACATAAAGGCAGCATAAAGTAATCCATACGACTCCAGTGGTTAAAGCCATATCTTGAAAAGCAATATGATAGACGTGAGTGAGAAACAGAACAATATTTAAGACCTATATTTTAACTATAAATAGTTTAACCTCCACTTAGACAATTCTTCTTTTGTTTTTGGCAAATTCGCATTCTTCGTGCATATCGCCACCTACTGGGCAGGACGGAGAATTTATAGTAATAAAAGGACTTCAGCATTGTTCTGTTTCTCACTCACATTTATCATATCACTTCAGAAGATATGGCTTTAACCAATGGAGTTGTATGGATTACTTTATGTGCCAATTTTTCTTCAAAGTTCTGGCCACCATTCACTTGCATTGTATGGACCTTCTTCTTAGATATTCTTCTAAAAATCTTCATTTGTGTTCTGCAGAAGACAGAAAGTCATACACATCTTGAAAGACATAGGGATGAGTAAATGATGAGTGAATGTTCATTTTGGGGGGAACTATTCCTTTAATGTGGCCAAATTTACCTGAAGGTTGATAATGTTACCCTTTTCAACAACTCTGATATGGCAATATGTTTTACATATGTCAGCCAATTAAAAGCCAGGAAAAAAAAAAATGAAACCAAACAAACTAACACAGCTGATGATGTGTAAATAGAATTGCCTTCTAACACCAACAAACTAACTAACTGGAGGTTAAAATAAAACCCACTTGAGGTTTTGCTAAAAAATAAAAATAAAAAACAATTACATACAGAGAAACATTAGCATTAGTAATTATTAAGTTGATCACATGGTCATATTCAAAGACTGTGGAATGTAAGTACATGTGAGTCTTTCATGTCATAGATATCTTTATGTAAATGCAGCAGAGATCTAACACAGAACCACTGCTTAATTGCCAACCATGTTACTGTTAAGAAGAAGTACTGCAAATAAGAGTACCAGTGTTTCCCATTAATTACCTAGACTGTGGATGCCCATCTAATTTGTCCCGTCACAGTTTCATAATGAACCGAAAATACTTTTACACTTCTCATTATAACATAAAAGTCTCTAATGTTGTGTTTTGCGCCATTGCTTAGGCAAAGCATCTCTCACTCCCAGTCAGTCAGCCATTTGGTCAAATACATTACAAAATTCATCCAAAATGCCCATCTTGTTGAGGCATTCATGTAAACACAGAGAGTGATGTCTAAAGTGAACATAAACAGTGGAGAAAAAAGCGGATTTGTATTAAAATGTCGGGCTTGTAAGTATAAATGTAAGCTAATAGAACTGCTGCTGTCTAGAGTGTCATTATAATAATCAATCAACCATAAGAAAATGAGAAAACACTCACTGATCTTGACTGAATAACTTTAGTAGCTTTAATAAGTATAAATGTATTACATTCAAACAGTGAAGACAGTAGCAGTTTTATGTTGCATTTCATTCTGAATGTTTCCTTGAATACTTGATAGCATACTGCTGTTAAAAACTTCTTAAAGCTGTTAAAAGCACTGAATGTTCTTAATTTGTATTTTTGTTCTATTATTTTTAATCTATTTCTGTTCATTGCTGTTTTTTATTGTTATTTTATTACTGACTGATTACTAGTCTTGAATAATTACTTAAGAACTTGAAACCATTCTTCCATATTTAACATATTAGTTAGTGTTATTATTCATTGTGGGTTTGAAGCTGGTATTGAGAATAGTCAAATTTCACTACCGACTACTGACATTTTGGTATTGTGATAATGTATAGCCTTTATTGTACATGGTATATCTTGCTGCAATAACATGATGAAACAATAGATCTCATTCCATAGAAGTGTGAGCATGAAATGATGAAGCTGTAAATGATGGTGATGGAGGCTTTTCTTTATTTGACTACCATACGTAACATAAAATAATTACCATATGACAACAGCCTCCTCCCCTACCCAGTGCAGTTTACATTTCTGTCGCAGAGAATTGAGTTGATTGCATAGGTACACTATTAGGTTGGGCATCGCTCATAATTTTAGAAAAATATACAACATAAACTTTGACATGTTACTTGAGCATGTAACTTAAATGTCCTTTTTAAGGACAGTAACTTTTTTACTTGGACAAGTGAATGACCAATTTGTACTTGTCCGAAGGAAAAGCACATGACAATGCTTAATGTCGAGCCCTGGCTCAAATGTATGCTCTAGTCGATTTTGTGTTTTGACCATTTGTGAACTGCGTTAAACTCTGTCTCGTTTATGCTTTGTGGGTGTGACTTTTTTGCCATGTCATCACATTCATATAAAAACAACTAATGTGTTTGATTAAATTACTACTAGAGCACAAAATTGTTTACAAGAGCACAAAGTTCTTCATAGATCTAGCATCTTAAATTTGCTCTCCAAGTGCACCAGATTGATGCATTTAACTTTAAAATGAACTAAATTTTCTTACGGGGGAGCATGCCCACAGACCCCCCTAGAGGGTTCGAGGTCCACCCACCACAGTCTCACAAAATCCTGTGGGAAACACTGAGTACAATACTGTCGCAATGCCATAAATCACTAATACAGCACCACGGTGCACCATCAGCATACTGGTGAACTGTAAAAGAGGCCTCTTATCTTACTTGTTCTTGTTTTAGCACTGTACATAGACCCGTTACACAAGCTTTACTGCCGTCTCTCACAATTGTCTTTGTATTGCTTTCTGTTGTGTGATTTCCAGATGAAGAAATAGGTCAAGTTCTTGTCCCATCTGTTTGCTTTATGTAAGACACCTCCCTCCTTTCTGCTAGAGAATAAAAGAAAATCAGCTTTGCCGAAATGTGGTGAGTTAAAATACAGGGACACAGAACAGAAAGTCTTAAGGACAAGCCAAACTTTTGCAAAAAAGTAAAAAAATATAAATAAAAAAAATATCAGGCATTGCATTAGCCATTAACAAAAAGAAAGAAACTCATTCATTATTTAGTTTTAGAAAAGCAAAGTGCAGCTTGTTTTTCATCCTACACAATTGGATTGATGTTGAACATTTAAATGGCTGAGATTCAAGTATTAAATAGCTTAGATTAATTGTAATATGCATGCAGAATTATGCGTCGTTATATCAACTTATATCCTTGTAACACATCAATGGAAAGGAGGAGGCGAGAACCAGCTTGACGATATAAATAATATTTTAATAAGAAACTTAAACCAAAAAGACAAACACACACGTAGGTGTCGGACAGCTGTCCGTAACGCTCTCTCTCCCGCACTGCCATCTCCAGTCGACCTTTATCCCTCTCGGGCTAATCAGCCCAATTAGGGGCCGGGTGTGCGGAATCACGACCCGGCCCCCGCCCTGCTTCAATCCTCTAAAGCAGTACATCAGCAAGACAACTACAGTATGTTGTAACGTGTCTCAAAATAACCTGGATTCATTATGTTACGTTCATATCCTGTGAAGGCCACATTTGGTGCAGGTGAATACATAGCTATGGTATCTGTCTGCTTAAAGCACACACACACACATAGTCCTGGCTGACACGTCTCTACTTAATAGAGATTAATGGGACAGCCTGAGGACATTCTTCAGTGCACCACTGACAATACATTCCTGCTGGATGCATCCTGAATTTTGAGTGGCATATATTCAAAATAGCATGAATGAAAAATAAAGCCTTTTGAAGTGGCCATTCCAAGATCTCTCCTGGTCTAGCCATTTATTAAGGAAATTGTATTGTAAAGTGTTATCAAATTATGTGAGAGTGATTATCATTTATGATTCCTGTGAGACAAATATTCATTAAAACAAGTGATTTACGGCATGCCACTTCGACAGAATAAAACACATTCATTAAAGCAAGGATCATGAAAATTTAGTCTAAAATAATATTTTCTCTCCATTACCTATTAATAAACAAATGTGTTATAGTGCAGGTATTTCCAGAACTGTCTGCATGTAGCGAGGCTGATGACACTATGGTGTATTTCCACACAAGAGGTTAAAACAACAAGTACCAAAAGGGGAAGTTATGCAACTGTTAAAGGGATAGTTCACACCTAAAATGCATCTTTTTGACCAGGCTAACATCTTACCTAACATCTCCTTTTGTGTTCCACAGAAGACAGAATGTCATACGGATTTGAAACAACATGAGGGTGAGTATATAATTACATAATTTTAAATTTTAGGTAAAGTTTAACACTTTAATATTGACTTCTTGATTAACAAGTTCATGTATTGAAGGAAATATACAATATATCACTTTGTAACTTGTTTTCTGTGTAAATGAACAGCTGAGCAATGTTATTAAAAATAGAAATTGTGCTGATTAATGTGCTGATTAAAGGAGTCCTCGGTGCAGTTGAAACTATGACTCAGATTTCAGAGGTCGTGCTATGCTGAATCCTCGATACGCTGCTAAAGTCATTCCTCAAACCTTTGCTCTGTGATTCCAATGGTCAGACAGCTTCCTTCTCTGGGGAGGGTCCCTCAGGTCTCTCACCAACGTCTACAGTCTCAGAGCTTTTGAGCCTTTTTGTGGCTCAAACACAAAACTTCCAGATCAGTCCTATGCCCAAAAGTGAATGTGTTTTCAAGGGGATAAATAATTGTAAACACTTTTAGGAACGCATTATTTCAGAGCAGAAAATAAATGATGCAGACCTTGCAGAGTGAGCAGCTTGCAAAATGAAAATACCTGTGCAAGACTAATTACAGCATAAAAACTTTTTTGAGTATTACAGCATTGTATATTGTAGTGTAATTAAAAAAGAGATGATGCCAGGCTATGAGCTGTGGTGCATTTCTGTGGGCAGCAAGATGCAATTGTTCTGATTTGTTTGCGCCACGCGTATGGTTGGGATGGTTTTAGGGCTGTTGTCTGAAGAATTGCTTTTGCTTTGTGAAACAGAAGTCCCAGTTTTGCAAATCCCATGCATACCAACTAGGTACAAGTGATTCTCACCCCATTTGCAACAGCCGGCATAAAATGCATATTCCATCTGGAGGTAAAATGAAAGCAGTGTTGCAAATTCCACATATTCTCGTAAGGCACAAATTCAGTTGTGTCATTCCATAGATTTAGAGCTTACCCAAAGAAAAACTCATTACGGAAAAAAATGTGCACAAATGTGCATTATGGGTTCAGTGCACACCCACAGCATGCTCCTTTAGACCAATTGTCTGAACAAGTCTGAGGCAAGCAGTTTATGAGTGAATAAAGAGTTTGACAAGGCAACTATTATTAATGTGCAGCTTTCATTAAATTACATAGATAAGCAATTAATTCTAGCCTGGAAATTAGCTGTAAATGTAAAGGATTCAGGTGAGAAAGTGCATGGACATTTTGATATGTGTATCCTAACTTGAAATAAACATTTGATGGGCTCCCATGTCACCCCCAAAATAATGGCACTCATCAGTTGACCCCCTTTGCTACCTCATTTATCCTGCTTCTTAGATTTATTTCCCCCAGACTGCTCTCTAGATTATGTAAAGATTGTTTACAATCATTGTTGAAAAGACAAGATGGTGGCCTTAATCAATTAGGTCCGCAAATAAGATAAGGAAGAATTTTCAGAAGGATATATTTAAGACCGCTGTCCATTTATTTCCAAATATCAGGGCAGCAATTTCCTGGCACATAGATAATCCAAGATTTTTATAGAACAGCAAAGATTATGATTTCACTAAAAGATTGCTGAAGGACATGACATGGTAATATACTTATGCAATATTACACTTGCAATTGTGATGTTGTCCAGTATATCGCGGCTGCGATTTGGCCGTAGGCATTAGGCACGAGACTGCAGGTCTTTTTTATGCAACAGTTCAACAAACAAGTAGCCTAAATAATATTAAATAACTTACGTTTTAGACAAACATTGGCCATAAAGTTTATTTCTTCTTCGCCAGCTAAAATAATTCCAAAACAAGGCGATTAAATCATCGTGCACAACTCCACTCTCTGACTGCACTCATCCTCTGGTTTTGAACTAGAGGTGTTTTTTGAATGACTGTGTTTTTGCAACGAATCAGTTGAGTCAACAATTGAAAGACTCACTCATAACATAAAAGATGCTCATTTGTCGTCACCTGTTGGCATAAATATGCAACCTCTAGAAATGGAGTTTCTTTCATTTTAAATTAAAATGAACAATGAATCAAAATCCCCACCATTATCTGGAAAGCCACGAACAGAGTGGAGTGATACTAATAGTGAAGCATCCAGGTACTGTTGACTGTATTTAAGCACCCTTGCAACGCTGCACTTTACAGTCAGATTCGAGCACCAGAACTTATTGTTGTAGAAAAAACAAAACATACATTGAAATATGAAACAACAACAATAAAGCACGCCAGCCAAGAACTTTTTGTAATATTGACAGTGATAATTATGTTAGCTCCTAGAAACATAAATAATCAGTTTCTGAAAAGTTTGATTCAAACTTTTGTTTTTGCCATTAAAGATGGTGCTAAAATGGCATCACAATATGTTTGAGATTAGTTATATTTTTTGGCTTTTTTAGCCTTTATTTGCAGGGCAGTAGAGGCAGAAATGTAAGAGGTAGAGGGGGGGGGGGGAATTGGATTGGGACACAACCCAGGCCAGAATTTTAACCTGGTCGCCAAGAGCCAACATCTCTTATTGTATTTTTAAAATGTGCGCCACCACCTTCTGCACTACAGCTCTGACAGAGGGTCCATCATATTTTAACACTAATTACCATGTAAGTCTCAGCACAGTCCCTATATCATCCTTTTGGTTCTTTTGTCAGGCATAAAAACTCCCAAATTTCTTGCTCTCCCTTCTGCTTGTCAGAGGGAGATTGACTACTTCCTGAGACCTGTTCCCCACTGACGGTACAGCAATAACCCCCAACAAACAACATGATCAATATGGTTAAGTGTCTGTGGAGAATGCCAGTAGAGTCCAACTACTTGTCACATCCATCACCTACAAGATTCAACATTAGTAAGAGACTTCCACTATTCCACTGAGCTCAGACAGATGCTTGGCTGTCCTTAATGTGAGCAGAATCTTGTCTAAACTTAAAGTTTCACACTGATATTGATGGATTCGCAGACAACTCATTTTCTCAGCAACCCATGCACAGAGGGAGCCAGAGGGGGCTGTAAATGTGTTTCAGTGCTGTTTCAGCACACTGAGCTTTCGACCTGTATACAGTATGTTTGAGCAAACAGATGCTCTATTCATTAGTGAATGTGCTGAGGGCTTGCCCTGTTTTATGGTGCTTAAAATATAAGGGAACAACACTGGATTGTTTCTCTGATAACCCCACCACTTCTGCTCTCCAGTGTTTATAGATACTGTCTGGCTTGTTCTCATCTTGACATGAGGCATAGGCTATCCATTTTTAATAAAAATAAAATATAAAAGATTTTATTTATTAATGAAATAAGCTTCAAGGAATAGTTCACCCAAAAAGGAAAAGTCTTGTATTCATTTCACCCTCACTGTAATATTGTTCCAAACCTGTCTGACTTTCTGTCTTTCATGATACACAAAAGATGTTTTGAGGAATATCTAAGATACTCTTTTCCATACAATGAAAATAATGGTGGACTGAGCTGTCAAGCTCCAAAAATGAAAAAAGAAATTTGTGCTATATTTAGGTAATTTGAAGGCATATGATAGCTTTGTGTGAGAAAGAGACCGCAATAGTTCTCAAATCATTCACACCCACAATCAATTCAAATGTGATGCATCACTCCAGGTTTGATGTCACAATGTAAAATGTTATTGGTTCTTGTGTGTCTCGTCAGCAGTGTTGGGTGTAACGCATTACAAAGTAAAGTGAAGTGAAGCGTTTCAAGTTTTCATGTGCTCACAATCAATCTCAGCGAGCTCTGTGTCAGCCTGGGCCGCCGACAAATCCTCCTTAAATATCCGCGCTCCGTCCCATCGGGTGTCCCTCTGCAGCTGCCACAGGAGGAGAGGTGATCGGTTTCGGGTGTATATGGAAAACAGCGCTCGTTCCCATCTGACAGAGGGATATATATCACTCACAATGTGGGAATATTTGCAGAAAGGCGTTTTGAAAAAGACGTCGCTTAGCAAACGGCTTTTTATGTTCTTTATGTATTGTACACAATAAAACACAAACACAATGCTATAGCGTTACAGATGTGCAAGTGATAAAGGATATTCAGTTCATCCGAGCACAAGCAGGGAGGTAGAAATAATCCATTCGCTGTTAAGGTGTGTAAACACTCACATGCTGCACATGTACACACACAAACAGACAGACATGCACACACAGACATGCATGATGCAACACACAAGCAAACCTGTATATGCACATTGAAAAGAAACAAGCATTCAAATACACAATGGTTTTACTATCAAAACTGTCTGCAAATGGGTTTTCAGAAAGGTTTTCAGTTCATTAGTATTCTTTTTCTGCCTTTTACACCAACACAAACACAGGTAAACAAGCTTACTGTACACATACATGCCACACACAGCTAAGAATGTTGTAGATAGCAGACACACACACACACATACCTGAAGATACTACTACTGCATATTTGAGATAAGAAAGTTAAGTTGCATTTTTAGATATGCACTGGATCTCTTTAGCCAAGTTGCTGTCTTTGTTGTATATTGCTGTAATTTGGTTAATATTTCAGTCAATATTAAAGTACTAAAAGAGCTATTAGTGTTACATTTGTTTTTGTTTTTCATAGGTTTGATTGGATTTAGAAAGTAACTTCAAAGTAAAGCAATCAGTAATCTAATTACTTTCCAGATGAAGTAATTAGTAATCTAATTACAATTTTCCTAAAGTAATTAGTAATCAGTAGTCAATTACTTTTAAAAGTAACTTACCCAACATTGCTTGTCAGTGACATGAAACCTGGCGTGTTGTGTTTTGACCTGTCATGTTATAAATAAATGAGATTTGTGTGCTCCAACATAATGGAAGATTTTCAGCTAGTCGTATGGGGTACTTTTATGGTGCCTTTTTGTCATTTGAAAGCCAACATGATCACATAATCACATGAAATCATTGCTTCTGAATGTTCATGTACCATAAAATCTGCCAAATTAATTACAAGCGCCATCCCCCATCAGATATTTTTGAATCAAAAGTAATGTATTTACCTTTCCCTCTGGTGTAACTGATAGCACTTTGCACAAGCAACTTCTGAGAAGCTTACAAATGGAGCTGCGTTCAACAACACTTCCAGCTTTGGCCACTGGAGGCAGAGGTTTTAATTTCAATAAGCAGAGACCGATTTCAGCAGCAGAAATTTACTGCCTCCTATCGCCGAATTCAAAGTGCGATTTGTCTTAATTATGTAAATCAGCACTTTTGGACATTTTGCAGTAGGCTTTATCTGTGTAAATATTTATAGAATTTTCATTTTCTGTGTCAACTATCCCTTTAAATATGAACTATATTTAATTCTTGTGTGAAAAATCTGAGATGCACTGACCCAGTCCTATAAAAGACAACAGTATTTCCCATGCTATGAGTATTTTCGGGTGAAGCTACAGTTTCAAGACACTACCAGCCAACTGAATGATGACAGATCTGAGCTGGCTTGTTAGAACTCAGATCCAGCCATGATGTGACTGGCCTGAAGGGTCCTGAAATACTGTACGGACATCACGGCCTCTGAAAGCTTCACTTGACATGAGTCCTGTGGTCCTCTGTCACTCAGGGTGACAGTCAGTTCTGGACAATTAACCCTGCATTCAGTCAGCCTGCACCACAAATCTCTCCGTCAGCCGTCCAGGCATCAGGTCAGCTCCCTGAAGGGCTTTCTCTCTCCCTTCTCAGACCACAAACTCTAAATACCACTGCAAACCATGGGCACCATACCAAGAAATGTAAGCACAGCGTAGTTCTAGTGGGAAGATTCGCAGCTGTACATCATCACACCATTAGCTAGGTAACTCCTAGCCAATCATGCGTCAGCCATCGCTTTATAAGTCTGCTTACAATCTATCACATTGCTGTTTCAGTGTTCCAACACGGCAACCTCCACCACCCCACCATCAACAGTTGAGTCCCGTCCTCCACGGGGGTAGGCTCCTCGCCTCTCCCTCCTATCTCCGGAAGGATCTGATGGTTCCGAGTACAAAACTTCTTCAGACCGCCAGACGGGGCTTACGCCAAAGAGAGACATTACATTCCTGTTTCATATTCATCAAATAAATGTCATCTTAAACTTTACTCAAGTCTGCGAGTCATCCTGATAGAACTATGGTTCTTTATTTGCATTCAGATTCAGTCCACCATCATTGGTAGATCTGAGGAAAAAAAGCTCCAATGGCTTGAAAAAAAAAAAAAAGATCCTAGACTGAATTCATACTGTATGAGCATGAAATTATTATTGTGTGGCAAACTGTTCTATGCATTGCTTTCAAAGTGAGCATAGCACTCTGACCATATCTGCTAGAGGAATCTGTCACTTTGAAGGCTGTGTTTAAGTCAACTTGAAATGGCATTTCCAACACATTATTTTCGCAATGTGACATATTTCAGAGTGCAACAGAATATTCAACTAGAAAAAAAAATTTACTACGGGACTTTGTTTTCCATAGGGAGTTGTTTGGATTGTGAAAAGTGGGCATTCCATATCAAAATAGAGCTAGACCTGAACTTTGCAGTTTATTGTGGAGGACTACACCCCTCCTGCAACACCACTGGCACTTACTGTGTAATGTATTGTAGCAAAGCCAAAATACAACACGTTGTATTTTGGCTTTGCTATACGCAAAGCATAATTTAAATGAATTAAAACCAGATGAATACTGTTCACAAGACTCTACACTGTCATTTAAGTGTTAAACTCAGAGGTGGTTAGTAACGTGCTACATTTTCTTTTTACTTTTATGAGTATGTTTTATGGTGGGTACTTTTCACTCTTACTCCAGAAAATTTCTGATGAAAAAAATGTACTTTTACTTCATTACAATGGGTAGCATTCCTGTCGTTACATTACTGGTTTTAATTTAATAAGTATTCATAAATGCATAATTTACTGAGATTTTTGATTGAGACTCTTATGACAGCGGAACTTCACAGCTGCACGCTAACACTACAGTCGCGTTCAACACTACAGCAACAAGCGCGCAAAACAAACATTTCTTCACTCCACACAATGCCTTCATTTTACACCAAGATATATTTCAAGATTAAAACTGCAGCTCCAACTAAAGAAAACACATTGAGGTAAGTTTTAGAGATTGTGACAATGTGGGCTTGTCTGTGTCATGGTGATACTCATTCATTTTCTGCGTGAATCTGTAACTGTGAGCTCTTATGACCTCAGTTTCTAAGTTTGCATTTTTAGATCAGGGCTGCAACATATCAGTGCCTATTGTATAAATCCTTGTAAACATCCACATTAGGTGCAAATGTTTTGCCCTGCTTACTGCGATTGTGAGCATTTCTGCACGTACAAGGTTAGCGCGTGCACAGCATTTGACAGATGTGGGCGTCTTTGTCTTATGGATAACACGCTTCTAAACACAGAGAACCAATTATCTAAATTCTTTCGAAACTGACAATGCTGGACCGCCACTGAATTAAATTCATGCAGGATGTAAAAAGCTATGAAATAAAAGGCATGAATAAAGCATGATCTTGCTTCAGTGCATAATTTAACATTATATATAACTTGAGACTGTGTGACATTGTTCATGTTTTTCACTGTAATAATTACTAGAAAAAGGTTTCCAAACTTCTCTTCTAATAGACAGATTTGTCCAAATCTGTGAAGCATCCTTAAAGTTATAGTTCAGCCTTTAATTAATATTATATCATCATTTCCCCGCCCTCATGTTCTTCCAACCCCGTGAAACTTTCTGTACTCTGTGGAACCCAAAAGATGTTAGACAGAATGTTAGGGACTGACAGTCTCAGTCACCATTCCCTTTCAAAATATGGATGGGGGAAAAAACATGCAGTGAAAGTAAATTATGAATAAGGTTAGCATTCTGTCTAACATCTCCTTATAGGAATAATTTTTCCAAACTTGAAAATTCTCACATCATTTACTCACCCTCATGCATCCCAAATGTGTTTATTTCTTCTGCTGCTGAACACAAACAAAGATTTTCAGAAGCTCTGTTAGTTTATATTAGAATGCAAGTAAATGGGTACCAAAACTTTGAAACTCAGAAAGCACATAAAGGATGAAACTGGTTCAATCTATGTCTTCAGAAGGGATATGATAAGTGTGGGTGAAAAACAGTTCAATATTTAAATCCTTTTTTACTAATAAATCTCCACTTTTACATTCTTTTTCTTGTGTTTTTGGTGATTCAATTCTTTGTGCATATCACCTCCTACTGGGCAGGGAGGATATATATATATATATATATATATATATATATATATATATATATATATATATATATATATTGTGTGTGTGTGTGTGTGTGTGTGATAGGTGTTTCTCACCCACACCTATCATATTGCTTCTGAAAATCACTGGAGTCATGTGAATTACTATTATGCTGCCTCTGTGTGCTATTTGGAGCTTCAAAGTTCTGGCCACCATTCACTTGCATTGTATGGACCAACAGAGCTGAGATATTCTTCTAAAAATTTTCATTTGTGTTCTGCAGAAGAAAGAAAGTCATACACATCTGGGATGGCATGAGGGTGAGAAAATGAGAGGATTTGAATTTTTTGGTGAACTATCCCTTTAATCTGATGCATGGAAGAAAGAAGTCAAATGGATTTGGAACAACATAGTGGTGAATGATGACAATTTCCATTATTAACAATATTATTATTATTATTATTATTATTATTATTATTAATTATTCTGTAATGCATGTTAAAATGGGTATCATGTACTGGAATATAGGAGAGTAAACATCCATTGTGTAATATGTGAAAGTAACTAGTTACTCACTACTTGAGTATAATTTTTATTGGATACTTTCTAACTCTTACTCAAGTAATTTTTAACATCATTACTTTTACTTGTACTTGAGTAATTATATTTTTTAAGTAACTGTACTTTTACTTGAGCAAAGTTTTTGGCTACTCTACCCACCTCTGGTTAAACTTCTGCCGCACCATGTCACGTGACACAACAGCATGACGATGATTTTCAGGAAGCACTACTACGGGTGCAGTGCCAACAAAAGTGTCTCTGGTAAGAAACCTCTACATTTTTTGATGAAAACCTGTTGGTTGTAAAGAGTAGAATCTCTAGTTTCATTTGATATGTCGCTTTAAAAAACCTATTAATGTTTCGTGCATTAGCGCACTGATAAAGATGAAGTCCACATATGTGGAAATTAAGACCGTATTCCATCATTGAAAAAACATGTTTTTTTTATAATTTTCAACATTAACACATCAGAGGGTCATTTCGCTTCATTTTAATATATATATTTTTTTTTTTTTCACTGTACAATACAGTTCTATTCATTAACATTAGTAACTGCATTCCTTTATATTTACTATGCATTTTCACACTGAGAATCAATGGGTTCATGCAAAAGCTGAAAAATGTTGCTTTCAGAGGCTTTATATGGAGTTAGGATGAAAAAAAGGTGCATTTTGAACTGTTCTGAGACCAGTGCAGACAGAAATTACACTGGAGGTTAAGTCATTTACTAAATAGGGAGCAAGGGAACAAGGGTGCATCCTATGGCTTTCTATGCAGCTAAGTGCATTCACTCCTAAAATCCGACCAAAAAGTTCAGTTTCAGACTGCACAAGATGTTTGGACCACTCAACATGTTTGACAGATATGGGACAATGATAATCAGTACATAGATTCTGAATTTTATAAGCAAAATTTTATTTTAACATGTTTGGCAGTGATTGGATGATGCTGGCCATTACTTTAAATCAGAATTATTTATTCAGCTTTACAGAAAATTATATGTAATGTGTGTAACATCTCAAAAACATGAATAACCAACACTCCTGGACACTAAACTATTTGATGAAAAAAATCTTACTTTCTATAGCTTGGTATTACATAAAATTTCACAACTCAGTCCCACTGTCCACATATGTGGACATACATTTTTAGGAAAAATATTTGCTTATTTTTATTATTATTTATTTACTTGTTTATTATTTGCTACTATTTACAAATCAAAAAGGGGAATGGAAAATGCACACAGCAGTCACGCGGGGGTCTCAGGAGGTTAAAGAGGCTTTTTAACTGGGTCCTGGAGGCTTACATTTACATTTGCATTTATTCATTTGGCAGATGCTTTTATCCAAATGGTTATTGCCATAACTTGTATACTTTGACGTTAGAATTAAACTACTATGCTAACTATTAGCACAACTTTAGAAAGGCTGCCATACTAACAACAGTGGCCTAAAACAATACCTGTGATCCAATACCTATACCTAGATTTAAACTACTGCCCCCAGTGACCGAAGCTGGAAATGTCGTTGAATGTTGGTGCATGTGTGAGCTCCAGTTTCCGGCCGGAATGTCCACAGAGTTTTGCCAAAAGCAAGTTGTATTTTTAGTTGTAAATGATGTAATACAGTCAACAGGAATGCATATTTTATTAAACATACTCCGTGGCCCAAACCCCAACCCTACACCTAACCATCAGTGGAGTAAAAATGTAATCTTAGAGTTTTGATAAAAGATTATAAAGACAAACATTTTTCCTTTGGAATAATGTGCACTGATGAATCATGCACAAGAACATGTATTAAGAAAGTAAACAGAGTTAACTTTAATTTTATATTGACTTAAAAAACACATGGCCAAATCTCACTTACAATACTGAATTTAAGGAAATCTTTCCATGTATTTCTTAAATTACATTCACGGCCTTCATAATTCAACCAAACCTCTTTGTTTTTTTACATAACAGCTCTCAAGCTAGGCAGATTTAACTTCTGCCATCTTCTGCAAACATGATGCTTTTGAAACAAACCATGTGTGAAATCAACAAAAGATGAAACTTGAGGGGGTGTAACAGTGGGAGAAGGCAGGCAAATATCTCTTAGGCCTTTGGTAAATCACTACTTGTTTGAAACAGCTCGCACAATAAACATTAGGTGCAGGCCTAGGGCAAGCACTACGTTCAGTCATCAATGTGTGGATAAGAATGGATATTACGTGCTGTCTAGTTGCCTGGACCCTTTAAAGGCCCCCATTAAAGGTGCTGTAAGCAGTGTTAGCTATTCAGGAACATGCGCCACACTAAACATGCCCACTTTTTCCAAAACCCTACCCTCCAAAGATACTGTGGTATCGTTCAGACCATTGTAATGAGAGAAGGAGCAGGAGAGCAGCATCATAAAATTGTCAAAGATGTCAAAAAGCTAACAATTGACAGCTGCTTATGCAGCTGATTGGCATCTGACTGCACTCTCAGTGGGTATTTACACTTGGTCAATTGATGCGTTTTTACTGATTGGATTTCTATCCATTTAGGTACAGTATGTGCATTACATTTACACTTGGCAACTTAAATATGTCTCTGCAAAACTATTATAAATTGTATCTTCAATTCCCGTGCTACATGCAGATTTACTTCCGTGATGATGCTTATCTCTGGCAGCTAAATCTTTGGTAAGTTATTTATTATTTTATTGCAAGTGACTTTGCACCATGTGTATGTGTGTGAATGCGTGCAATGTATTTTTCTCCTCTGGGCTTGTCGTTGGCTAGATACTGTATATCCTTGCATGGCAGGTGTGCTTATTGTTTGTGTTCAGTTTTGTCAGCGAGCTGCATAATATAAAATAAAAATAACTGTTTCATATTTTGTTATTATTTAATGTTTACGCAAGCCCTATGCAAACACTCGGTAACACCTGTTATGCAGTTTCCGTATGCTGACATAGTGCCGTTTGGGAGGAGTAAAGTTTACTTTAGTTGCTTGAACAACCAAATGCATTTCACACTTGGTCCTTTCGAATGCTTTTGGATCAGAAAAAACAGTGTTGGGGAAGCTGCTTTGAAACTGTATCTTCCCAAGTTACAAACTATTCCTAACTTACAGTGCTTAAACTACAGTCAAGCAACTCTTAAAGTAGTTAGCTACACTTCAAGATGCTAACAAAAAGCAGCTGACTGCACTGAAGCTATTTAAAGAAGAAAATCATTTTAAATTATAGAACAATCAGATGATATTATTAAATTCAGAATTTAATCATATAGCCTGATTGTTATATATTCAATGAGGGTGACATTCCCTTACAAAAATTAACCAAGGTTTTACTACATGTATCATAGTTTAACCATGGTAATTGTAGTAAAACCATAGTAACCACAAAATTAACCACAGTTACTGCAGTCAAGATTACTACAATACTACTACATGTTACTATACGTATACAGATGTTCCTATATGGATATTACAGAATAACTGTAGTAAAACCATTAATCATGCCAACAACAAAAAAAGCATGGTTACTACAGTCATGGTTACTACAATGTTACTATAGTAAAACCATGGTTAATTTTCGTAAGGGTTAAACAAATAGGGTGACAGCATTAAATTGAACATTAATTTATACCAGACATACATAAGAAATATCGAAATATAGTGATAAAAACCAGCAATTAACTAAATACTTTGCTCCAAAAAAAGTCCCTTTAAAGGAATAGTTCACACAAAAATTATAAATTATAAAATTATAATCATCTCAAACTCGTATGACTTTCTGTCTTCTGTGGAACACTAACAAAAATATTTTAATGGAGATATGATGGATGTTTGTCCATACAATGCAAGTGAATGGTGACCAAAAGTTTCAAGCTCCAAAAAGGACATAAATGCAGCACAAAAGTAATCCATAAGACTCCAGTGGTTAAATCCATGTCCTCTGAAGTGATACGATCGGTTTTGGGTGAGAACAGACCAAAATATAACTCTTTTTTCACTGTACATCTTGTCTATGCAGTCTCTAGGCATGATCTTAATTTCAAGCTCGATTACACTTCCTAGTGCTTGTCGCATGCGCAGAGTGCTAGATGGCGCTAAAAAGTTTAATCGAGCTTGAAATCATGATCGCCAAGCAGAATGCTGATGTCAATATTTTTAGTGAAAAGAGTTATATTTTGGTCTGTTCTCACCCAAATTCCATTGGATCACTTCAGAAGACATCTAATCAACCATTTGAGTATTATGGATAACCTTTATGCTGCTTTTATGTCCTTTTTGGAGCTTGAAAATTTAGTCACCATTCACTTGTACAGACAAACAGACATATCTTTGCTTGTGTTCAGTGGAAGAAAGAAAGTTATAAGAGTTTGAGATAGCATAAGGGTGAGTAAATGATGAGGGAATTATTGTTTTTGGGTGAACTTGTCCTTTAAGGCTATATTTAGATCTATGTATTAACATTCTGCTCTCTCCTGGAGCTTGTTTTCATGACTTGCTGCTCCAGGCCCAGTTGTGCAACACTTGAACACAGTTATCCCTCCAAGGAATGTAGGTTTCCCCCCACACTAATGAAGTCTAGCACACATGCACCATGGATCTCCCTCCCCTCACAGTGGAACTTCGCTCCAGGACATCATACCAGTATCATTAATTATGGAATGAGCTGAATCAACTAAGAAGGAATGTTTAAAGGGCGTTGATGATCAACAGGGTTGGAATAGAATTTCATAAACTGACGAGGTTAATGACAATTTGAAACACTTAGCTCGGTTAGATAGTATGGATCGGTGATGGAGTGCTGTTTGCTCTCTTCTCGTCTATCTGAGGAGGACAGGGCAGACCCAGACAGACAGTGCATTAAAATCTCCCTTTCGTTTTGACATTAATAAAAATGCTGGAAGACCTAATGGCATGCAAAATCTTTTACAGACTGGTTAAAAATTATTGACCATGGAACAAACTAACAGACCAGACTCTTCAGTAAACACAAGAGACAAAGCTAAAGACGAACAAGATTGATAAGAAAACTGGTCTGTAATGGGGTAAGATAGGCAAGGAGGAGGCGGGAACCGGCTGAACAGTAAACTTAACTTTTAATGACATAAATGAACTTGAATCAACTTAAATACAAACACATCGACACACACGCACAACGGCTGCATGTGGCTCTCTCTCTCCCGAACTGGCGCCTCCGGCTTGTCTTTATCCCCCTCCCAGCTGATTTGCCCGATTCAGGTCCAGGCATGTGTCCTCACAGCCCGGCCCCACCCTCCTCCTTGTCACATGGTCATTCATCCATATTTTATGATCTGGCAAAAAAGCATCACCCGACAAAGGAAAACAACCCACATGAGAAAGCAAAAGGAGTAATTAGCTTGTCTTTTAGCTGAAATAAGATTTGCATAGAAATCACAGAAAACACCTGGTGAAAAAGGCCAGTTTAGACCAACGTGAATTGCCTTGTTGGTCCAGGCTAGTTTATGCTGGTCTATCTGGTGGTTCACCAGCAGAACTTAGCTGGCAAAGCTAGTCAATGAACACAGTTCTTCTGGTTAGCAGCTAGTTAATCAAAGAAGTCTGACTTGCAGGTTAAACTTGTCAAGAGGCCTTGTTGGAACACCAGCATGCCAGCAACCAAAACACAACATGTGGTAGCAACGAGATATGGCGGCTTCACACTGAACACATTTTTGTATCCATCTGTGCTGTTTTTAATTGTTTTCCTATGTAAACCAGTGCAAAACCAACATCTTTGACCATTCTCTTATTTTGTCAGATATTTGCAGAGGAGTGCTATGTTTTTAGAAAGCCATGTCAAGTTAAACGAATTTTCATTTTTAAAAATGTGTCTCAAGACCCCAGAATTCTGTTCCATTCATTGCCCTGCATCTAGCTATTTATGCAATAACATGTTCGGTCCTTATGCTGTTTCAGCAGTGACATCAGGGTATATCACCTTGCAAAACTACATTTATTTGTGAAGGCTTTAAAATATTGTATACAATTCCACTCTTTTGTCGCCCACACACACATAAATGTTAGATTGCTTGTGCATTCTTCTTTCTCTCAGCACGCTGCCCCATCATCCCATTAAGACGCGCATCAAGTGACCAGGTCAATCGATAATGATGCAGACTTCTCTCATTAGGACAAGGAGCCCAACTGCCAGACAACCTGGCACAATCCTTCTCACCTCATCACAGATAAAGTAATACAGACATTGCTGTATGGTGCACAAGCCCAGAAGCTAGAGCGATATGGAAAAATGTGACAGATGGAGTCTGGTATTTACAAGACTTAGATCTGTGAATCACAGAAGTACAGTATGTGGTGGTTGACAGTTTGAGTTATTTGGGAGGATGAATTATGTGGCTATTTCAAAGCAAAGATATTAAACGTATAATGTTTTAATAAAGTATTCTTTGGCCCAAGGGAAGCTTGTGCTAAAGCATAAAATGAATTTCTCAGTAAATTAAATCTCAATGGATTAATTTTTGTGTACATGTCTTGATAGCTTTGAATCCCTCAAATTGAGACCCAACATCACCACTTAGGGCCTGACATGAAGTAAGCCGCACAAGATTAATTTGCATAACAAAGTGGACCCTGGCACAAGAGTAACGGCACAGTGTTTGATCAAAGAGCTCATCTATTGGACATATGAGAAGAAAGAAAAAGTACTTTTTCGTTTTAAAAAGATCTCTTTTCACAGATTTTGAAAAAGAAAATCTATAGGTTGTCGGGAGGAATAAAGGGTTGTTATATTTAATAAAACATAGTTTTAATTGTTATAGTTACTGGTTACCTCTCATCCACACCAGAAGGCCGTTTTCCTCCATCGTAAACAGAGATTTTCAAAAATGCTCTTTATTACTGAATACTTTGGAAAATGATGATGTAAGGAAATTAATAACAGAGATTTCAAAGGAAAACGTATTAGTGTGAACATGGCTTAAGTATTAAAATTATGCACATACCTTGTCCTGAATCGTTTGTGCTGTGGACATTGTGCTACCTCAAACTGTATGGCTCGTTGAGGAGACTTTTCAAAGTGATAGACTTAGGAATTTCGCCTGGCGGACGATAAAACAGATGAAAAAAATCTCATTGACTTACAATGAAGTAGAGACTCGAGCCATTTCTAAGGAACATAATATTACATCAACGGAGACTTGGGGATGGGCTCTTTTGACTTGGGCTAGTAAGCAACCACCTTGCAAACACTCAGAACACCCTAGCAACTGCATGCCAACATGCTAAAAACCATTTACAACAACTTATCAAGTTGTTAGTGTTTGAGGTGTGGTTGCATATGGAGAGGAGCCTGCTTTGGCAAGACTTGAATTTTGCAAGGCTGGTGTGGACATGCAGTGGGCACCACAGGGACAAAGACTCTTGCCACCTGCACCAAAACAGTGGGGGCACCAGCAACCCTGGGCAATTAGCATGCCACTGCTGTCTGCATGAACTTCTTCTCGCCCACCTGACAGGCGTGAATGTTCCGGAACCCCGGTGCTGGGACACATCGATTATCTCTTTGAAATGGTCGATATCTTGGCAAGACACCGGTACCCCCTGCACACAAACCCTTCACAGACCACTCACTCACCGCAGAGAGAGCGGACCGATCTATTGTGGCAGGGAACACCGACTGTCCTGTCACAGAAAGACGGGACACCCTGTCGAGGCACTACCTAAACATTAGATTTTCTGCACATGCAAATGTCTCAACAGTATCTCCCCCAGAATTTGAGGAATCCTTGACATTCTCATAAGAGAGAATAAGTAATCTATGCTATCTGGCAACAAAGCGATTGTACTCCTGACAGAAAAATAGATGAGGGCTTTACAGTGATGCCACCATGCCTGTCAGCAGTGGATCTCTTCAAATCTTTTAGGTGGCTGCCATGTGCTAGCTGTGACTGACACATGGATTCTTTGTAAAACAGATTTCAAAGCACTTGCGCTTCAGTCTCCCGCCTGAAAATGAAAACTGTCAGAGGATACTCCTCTTTTTTTCTTGACAGATCACAAATATCTTGCTTGCTGTGAACTGTCTCCCTTACAAAACACATTTAACAGATATAAAGTATGTCAGTGGAACTAAATTAACCTTGTTGCATTTTCAACTATGAGGAAGAAGTGGATGGATGGATGGATGGAAGGGTGATTTAGATTTTGTGAAAGTCTGAAGCTGAATCCCTTAAACTGATTGATGGAGAGAGATTTTGTGGATTACTTCATTTGGGCAGAGCCCCTGACACTTGGTACACTTATCCGAGCCAATTACATAGCCCATGACAAATATGAAAACAAGGCTCAGCTGGTCAGGCTTATGGCACGACTTCACTGATTTGGTTACTTGGTTATCAGTCAGTTTTCTCAGATATGACATGGAGGTTCAAGCCCTTACGTTGTTTGGATACGAGGAAAAGTTCCAGCACTACCTTTAGAGAAGCTTCATACAGCTATTCTCCTAATAATATACAGAGAGGGAAGTCAACCTTCTAGACTGAAAAACAGGAACCATCACCACTATTTGCATGGTTCTGTTGAAGTAGATTATGAAACAGACACAAACAATAAAAAATCTACACATTAATGCAGAAAAATAGCTCAATGACATATTGCTTAGGCTGGAGGTGTTTCAGATGTGTCGACTGGATTTTTCCCCTCCCAGAATGAAACATGTTTGTTTTGACAGGAAATGTCATGAACATTCGTTCTGGGATGAAATGACGAGCAGATTCTATACTTTGCAGTGCAAGTGTGATATGTGTTCTGACTGCGCTCATCACCCTGTCATCATGGAAAGAATTATTTTACTTCTCAGATGGATCTCAAATAGGAAACAGTGAAATTGTTTACATTGTGAGTGATTATCTCTGAATAATTTTAGGCTTTGATGCAGCCTCACAATCTGTGTAGCTACAATGGAAATTTTTACAGCCTTAGAATCTAAACAGAGAAATCAATTACAATGGGCCTACTTTGTGATTACGTAAAACTCCATAAAACATTATTTTAATTGCGAAGAACCCTTTTCTTTTTGCATTTAATCATGAATTGTAAATCTTATAAAAAAGCCATATATTGTATACCATAGATTCAATGTAAATGTGCAATTTCCCCACCCGGAAAGCCATTAAAAAATAAACGCTTAAAGGAATACTTAAAATAAAAATTGTTTATCATTTACTCATCCTAATGTTGTTCTGAACCCACATAACTGTTTTCTTTTGTGGAACACAAAAGGCAGCTCTTTTCTATAAAATTAAAGTGAATGGGGACTGAGGCTGTAAAGCTCCAAAAAAGCACCTTAAATTTACAGTACCTGGTTTGAGGTCATGAAGTCATATGTCATTGGTTCTTGCGGATCTCGGTACCAATCGTCATTGATGTTAAACCTGGTGTGATGTTTGAATGTGCACTAGTAAGAAAGAGATTTAAGAGCTATGGCAGAGAGGACAATTTTAGCTATATTGAATTACATTTCAGCCTGTTCCTCACACAAAACTTTTTTTGTATAATTTCAGAAGAATTGGATTACAGTACACAAGTTGGATGGACTTGGATTTTAAGGTATGTTAATAGGCTTTTTTGTCAGTTTTTTGAGTTTGACAGCCCCCGTCCCCATTCACTTTCACTGCATGTTAAAGAGCTTCAGCATTCTGCTAAATTTCATATTTTGTGTTCCATGGAAGAAAGTCACCAGGTTTAGGGTGAACTATTGAACTATCAAAAGGAATTTTAAATCTGAAAGTTGTATTGTGTGAAAATCTAACCTTATAACAAAAAGCAACAATTGCAGCTGAAAATATTTTAATGAAATAATCAGCCAGTACCCTGATATGAATACACATGTGTAAATCAGACTATCAATCAAGTGTAAACATTTTTAACTGCATTGATTTACAAAGAAGTGTTTATGACCTCCTCTTATTCACTGGAGTTCTGTTGTTATCTCTGACTCCTGCAGCCACCTGAGGACCATGCGCAACTTCCCATCTCTGGTGCTTTGCTTCAAAGCCGAGACAACATGAGAAGAGGCACTGTGCCGAGGGTCTCTCTTAGAAGCTGCTTCTTTTTCATATACAGTCAGTAGCTCCCTGCAGTCCTGTATGCTCCTCAGCTTGCGGTAAAACACTCTACAGCTGTAGCCCTCTCTCCAGCCCTGCTCAATGTGTGACATCAGGCTTCCCAGGTCAGTGTAGTAGCACAGACACCCTGAGCACTTATACCTCTCCTTCCCACAAACCACTTCTGTCACTGTTACGGTTTGGATAAAACAAGAGTCTATTCCTGAGTTTTGATGGTATTTGGAGTGGTGCTGTGCAGGCGAATCGCTGTCCATTCCAGTGGGGGGTTTGAGGTCAGCTGTACTGGTGATGCTTTGAAGGTGACCAGAAGGTCTGTTGGGCAAGTTGGTTGTACATAGCCTTGGGAGGAGCTTAGAGCGGCTGGGGTTCGGTCTGTTTGAAAAGTTCTCCATGGTTTTGGATTGGACCATCAGACAGTTTGTTCGGCTTTCACAACCTGGACAGAAACCCGTTTTAAACTTTTCCGTGCATACTAAAAAATCTTTTTACATAATCAGGGATGTAGAAAAAAGTCTACATCTAATTTGAAAGGTAAATATTATTTGAAAGTGCCCAAAAATACAGTAGTGAAAAATTAGCTTAATTTGCTTTGACCTTTAACAATTCTTTAAGTCTCTTCTGAATAAATCTCAGACACATGCTTTTCACAAGTCTGATTGCTCCACAGTCACTGTGATTACATGCCATAGACAATTTCCTTTCTACTTGTTGAAATGATACAAGAGGATATGAGTTTCACTGTAAATCAATAAATTTGATGAAATACATAGACTCTAGAACAACATAACTATCAGCTTGAAAAATCACATAAAGCTTGCACCGTAATGTTACCTACTGCTGGAATCAAAAGTCGGTCAAGTTTTTTCTGCATAATGATTTGAAATTTCTATTTATAGTGGTCATATCATGTGGATTTAAAGTTTCTTTCAACTTTTGAAAAAAATTTAATAAAAAGAGTTCCATGTACTCTGAAACCTGAACTTAAAATTTCTCCCAAGTCCAAGAAGACCAATTATTGAAACTAAGCTGCAAAAGTGGCTCATTCTGAAATTGCAGAACATGACAATTAATCTTTTCAATGACATCTATTCAGTGTTATGCAACTTGTCATGGTAAGGTAATTAGGAGGAATCAGAATAGAAACTGTTATTCTTAAGGAACAAAAGAACTAACAATTAATAATAACAGTAAAATGTGGCAAAGTTCACAAATCTTGTGCAGTATCTGGCTGTGGAGTAGAGTACAACGTGGCTAAAGGCTCCGTGGGGTAAAAGGCTCCTTTGATTTGATTTTCTTCCAAAATACTAAATAGCATCAAAAACAACCACAGGACTTTCCTAAACACCTGTTTGTCACAATGCACTGCAAAATATTACCGATCCATGAGATCATTGCGTGTGATGTCTAAAGGTTGATTTTGAGGTCGTTTTATCTAATATTTAATCATTTTTAAAATGTTGCAAATATATGTAGCTAATGAATATCCTGGAAATTATCACATTTATTTTGAAACAACATAGTAATTTGATGTACCCAAGGCTTTGGTTTACAGTGCAATAACAGTAATGCATTAATTTCACTGTTGGATTGTCCATTATTTCACTGTTAGAGCTTGTTAGTTGCCTGTACTTCTTGAATGGGTCACTTTTCTTGTCACATCAAATCATCGAAGAGCAGATAATGATTTCAGAGTTCTGCTATTACCTTCCCCTGTAGTTTGTCTGCTATCAGTGTCCATAATGGCAGTGTTTCTGTGACTGATCATGTTACATGGCCCCTTTGAAAGGTGACTGTAGACATCAAGCTCTAGTTTGAGAGGAGAAACAAATAACTCAGACAAGTAAAGGCAATTGTCCATAAATAAATCACATGAAATTAAATTATGTTGTTGCCGTTGAGGAAATTGGTTGTGCAAAGACAGTGTCCAAGTGCTTAGGAGACAAATGGAAGTGGAAATGGAGCATGTGAAAATGTTGGATTAGATACATGAAGCCAAGTGGAGTAATTTCATGTAATTTAACTCTAGTCATAAATTGGACGTGGCCCCTTTAATAACCAGAGTTTTGAGACACCCGCTTTCCAGCACTCTCCTCCTGTTACACCCATGTGTGCTGTTTGAAGACGTGAGAACTTGTATTGAGCAAGAGTGCTCCCAGTTTTGTTCATCTGTTGATAATTCTTGGGTAAATATCAAATTTTATACAAAATGCTCATAAATTGCTTAAATATGTGTTCAGAGTTGTATGTTAAAATTGAGTGTTTGTTATGAGTAATTTCTGAAGGATGCATATGGATTGCATGTGTGGAGTTTGACCACGTATTTGCATACATCTGAGGACTGGGTATGTAAATTTAGTATTAATCATATCTTATTTAATGATTAATAGCCCAGAGTGTTTTCCAGTTTAGTGAATAAGTGTAATATGTGTTACATGTGAAAATATGTGTTATGAGAATTCTGTTGTTTTAAACTGTAACACGTGTCCTTAAAGCCTGGTTAAAAATAGGAATTTGAGTGATTTAAGCATGTGTTAAATGCATAAAATTCTGTGAATGATATAAGCATGTATTAAGATGATGTATGCTGAAGCATATGGGTAGGCTAATGCCCTGTTTGTATTTTCATTTGGATAAATTACTGCAATATTTGGTTAACTTTTAAAAAAAAATGACAATTAACTGATTTAAAATGAATACAGTGCATAACAAGTGAAAAGAATAAGGCATCCATTTTATAAGGTGGTGAGAGAGAGAGGCAGAGACATTTTATGGGGCATTAAATGCACAGAATGCAACTGGGAGTTAAATTATACATAACAGTAACAGTAACATTACAGTTAAATACAAAAAGCTCGGTCAGGAGTCATAACCTCTCACTGCAGCCCACAACGAAACAAAAATTAAACTTAGGAAACAACAGCTTCATTGATTACCAACACTCTTACCTTGAATGCCTTTCACAATAGAGTACATCATATATTTCAAAGTTCACCGTTCAACTACTGTCTTATCTGTTGAAGAAAAGTAACAACATTCCTCCTTCCTGTTGCTTTTTAAATTTGTTTAGTGTTGCCTGGGAAACCACAATACTACTATGTTTAACCCTGAGTTAAAGCCACTTTTAACCCTGGGATAAACAATGTTTCACACTTGTAGGTCTGAAAGGGGGTTATCACTCTTCTAACCCTTGTTATGAAGCCCTGCTCCAGAGCATTAAAGTGCCAAAGATATACGCAGTGAAACAATGTGTTTTTTAAATAAAAACGAAAATGAAAATCTTTAATAATATATATCAAATGGGCTTTGATTAGGTCAGAGGAAAATATATATATATTTTTAATTAAAGGAAATAGGTTAAATGAATAGTTCAACCAAAACTGAAAATTCTGGCATTATTTACTCAGCTGTATGTAGTTCCAAACAAATATCCACCTTTTTCATGGAGGTCTTACTGGGGAAACAGATGTAGGTCTATAGCATTTGCTAGCTTTGGCTGCACCCATTTTAGACCCTGTTTACAACTGGTATTAAGACGCATTTGGGATGATCTGATCGCAAATGGTTAGCGCTACATATAGTTGTAAACGGGTAGCAAAACTTTTTGTGATTGGATCACAGTATCATGTTAACCTCCGGTTAAAAATAATCCTAACAATTTAAAGTTTGAGAAACCTATAAGAGATGTAAAGACTGTGGGAATTGATACATGGATAATTTATGTGAATGCACTATTTAAATCTATCAGCATTTTTGGATATACAGGATAAAAAAACATTTTCAACCTAGCCCTATCTGATTTGAAAACCTGAGGTTTTGAGGACGAGGTGAAATGAGGCTTCAATAGTGAAGGCTGCCCAGACATTGGTTAAAGAACACGAAGCAGTTCAACAGAAAGTGTAGAAACTGACTGTGTACGTCTGTCAGTGTCTTTCTCATTTTTCTTAGCCAGCTCAAGCTTCTTTCCATTTCTGAAAAGAGAGGCTTGGTTATACACAGAGACCTTGTTAAGCAACACATGACACGTAGGCGAGCAAGCTGCCTACGTAGCTCAAATCCCCAAATGCATCACAAGGAGGTGAGAGACATTTTCATCACGAGATCATTTCAATATTTAATGCCCTTTTCTAAAGCTAAAAAGTGATGTGGTCATATCCCATTTGGCCACGACTACAATGTGCCAACACAGACGCCACTGTTGATCAAAAAAAGTTGTGCGCATACAGAAAGACACAAATAAGGTTCTATCAGGAAGACTCGCAGACTTGAGTGAAATTTAAGATGACATTTATTTGATGAATATAAAACAGAAATGTAGTGTCTCTCTTTGGCGTAAGCCCCATCTGGCGGTCCGAAGAAGTTGTACTTGGAACCGTCATATCCTGCCGGAGATAGGAGGCAGGGTTGAGGAGCCTACCCCCGTGCAGGACGGGACTCAACTGATGGTGGTGGGGTGGTGGAGGTTGCCATGTAAGCACACTGAAACGCAATGTGATAGATTGTGAGCAGACTTTTTAAGCATTGGCTTACATGTGATTGGCTAGGAGTTACCTAGCGAATGGCGCGATGATGTACAGCTGCTAGTCTTCGTGCTAGAACTGCGCTCACATTTCTCTTCAAAGATTCACGTAGACAGCACATCTAATGCCTCTCTGGCAGCAGTGCTGGTGTGATTTGATGGCTTCCGGAGTTTCTTTCCTGACCGTTTTCTGAAAGCCTGCCGGAGTGTTGCGCGTTAATCTCATCCTGCTACCGGAGAGTGCAGCTGATGACACTATAGCCTACAAAAAGAGGCCCACGAACAGTATGAAATATCAAACACGTCATGAATGAGTAATTGAGAATGACAGAGCAGAGCACACTGAGTGTCTTGGCTTGAGTGCTTCCTCAGACTCAGCTGCAAATCTTGAAGCCGTTCAGATAGGGCACCAGTGCGACCCCGATTCTCCTCTTTCTCTGCAATTGCTACTCCAACACAAATGGAAAGAACAAGCACACATTCATAAGGTAAAAGAGATTAGTGGTTTATGAAGAGTTTTTTTATATATATTAACTATTTTCCCCAGTCACCTCAGCAAAGTGCCAGATTAGTCTTACAAATCATTAATTTGCAGGAGAGTCAGAGTGCAATGTTAAGGAATAAAAGATAGCCGAGGCAAAGATCAGAACTGTTTTTTTGTTTTTGGTATTACCTAGGGTGATTTATTCTAAAATGGGCCATCAGGTCAAATGGGCCAGTAAGTTTCAGGTAAAATGTGCCACTTTATAAACTGACTTATAAGAGATATTTTGATGGTGGTTTCTTTCATTAAAACTGTTCAGATCAAATGTAAAGAATCTAAATACAAGTTTGGATGTGTGATATTTGTATTGTCTGAATGCGATGCAGAATCCATAAATGTGCTCAAAAACACACAACCAACTCAAACACATGCTCACAAACACTCATGTCCATTTTATTACAACTGATATGAGTACAAACATACAATCACACGTCAACTGAAAATAAATTAATATTGCTTTATTACAAGTGTCAAGACTGCTTATCAACCATGCTATAGAAGAAAAATATCAGAACAGAACAATATACTATTCTATCTCACAAGTCCACACACGCACACACACGTTTTAATAAAGTTGCCTTGTAATGTTATATCAATGTTAATGTTGTATATATTTTATTTGCAGTGCCTTAATAAATTTATTTTAATGTTATTAAATTATAAATAATTGTAATCAAATTTTAAAAAGCTCATTTCTTTGTTCACAATGACATCTCATTGGCCCATTTTAACCAAAAAGTGGCCCATTTTGTGGCCCATCTCTCTACATATTCTGAAAACAGCATTTGAAATAAAGACATATTTAGCCCAAGTAAATTCAATGCATGCATCTGAGATGTTATTCAGTGGCTTTATTTGAAAGTGTAAAAACTTGAACATGAATTAAATTTTTAGGTTGATGAATTTTTCATTTCAGTTGCGCATATTGAGTTATGAAACACATATTTTATTAAACATAGTTAATGAATTTAGAGTAAAAAAATAATTTCCTTCATTTCTGATATGTTAAGGTCACTTGTATAACAGCATATTTACCTGAATTTTCCTTCCAGCATATGGTTTTGAGGGAAAAAAAATACACCAAACTAAATGTAATTAAACCATTTAAGTGCAAACTCACCGTCAATGTGACCAGCATAATATGAAAATGTGTCTCCAGTACTCCATAACCTTTAGAAAACAATTACAGTACAGTTTGTACAATACAGTTTGTGTTTTATACTTCAATTTCAAGATGGAATTACCAAATGACTGATCTTAATGTTAAGTGCAACACAATGGGACTCTTGGTCATTCATACACAATCATGACTGTTGTCATTTGATTTGACCTTTTCAAGCCAATCCATTGATAATCATATTGAGGCTTTGACTAACAAGGAAAAGCCTTCCAGTGCAAACACAATTGGTTCCCACTTATATCTGAAGATAATCAATGTATGAATCATCGGTTTATCTGTGAAGGCCCTGGAATCATCTGTCCAGTATTGAGTCCAAGTCACAATCTCTCATAGAAATCACTTGTTGGTCAAAGGAAGAAGTAAACAAATTTGCCCCATGTCAATGTTCATTGTTCCCATCACCTTATGGGTCCATGTTAATACATTAATCAAAAAGTTAGCAAATGACAAAACTACATAAACCTCATCAGAACAAGGTCAACAAGCAAAAGTTCCTCTTATACTTCAGGAGACGTGTGCTCCTCTGAACACACGATAAGGCACTTAAAACATTTTAGTGATTCGCTGTTCTTCAATGCATAGGGACTCCAGCATTTACTGCAGTAATAAATAAATGTGAGATAAGTTAATCAAACAAATTCATGATGACTGACATTAGCCCAAAAGAAATGATCATTCAGCGAGCATAGGATACTGACCTGTAGATGGTCAGAATTTAAAGAGGTTTATATTCACATACTCCTAACTGACTATTCAGCATTGCTTCTCTATAATTGAAGGAGAATATAGAGTGAAATCACTGCAATTTGGCAACCACAATCTAGTATTTGCTGTGACCTCTACTCCTCTGCTTTATTCCCCTCAAATGATTGACAATCCATGTTCTATGTTCTTGTCAGCAGGAGAATGACTAAAAGAGGTAGGCTACCTTTTAGATATCAGTAAAAATCATTTTTCTATTTTTCAGCTCTGTTTGGGTATTGAAACCAGCATCTGAATCACTGCATAGTGAGCTGATAAAATTACATCCATGTAAATATGAGCTGGTGTTAGAACACGGAGGACGCCGCAGGACATTAAGTAAAACGGAGGACTTGGCACCATCTAGTGGTGGGAAAAAGAAGGGCAGGAGTGCCACTGCCAGTGTCAGATCACAGAATTGGAGTTTTTAAAAATACTAGTCACTTAAGAAAAACTAGATATGGTCAAGGGAAAAATAATAAACAGAAGCTACAGAATAGGAGGAAGGGGTAAGACACCAGCAGATGGAGCTGGCAGCACTGAGTGATTAAAGTACCAACTTGTGGAAGGATAGTGATCGTCTATTCTGAAAGACTAAAGACCTAGAGGTTACAATGAGCTGTTAAACAGTGTTCCTAAAATGACACATTAAAAATGACTAAGAAAGGGATAAGACTAATTTCAATTCACTAAAAAACCTTTTAAAATAATCTAAACGTTAAAGTGATTGTTTAGCCAAAAGTGAAAATTCTGACATCAGCGGCCATTCTGCATAGCATCTCCTTTTCCACAGAAGAAAAAAAGTCATATGGTTGAGGGTGAGTTACTATTGACAGAATTTTCATTTTTTGGGTGAACTATTCTTTCAATTTACTGCAATGAACTGTATGATGGTGTTAGATCTTATCTATACAGCCTGTGCTGTACAAGTCATATACCAGGAAGGCACTATGAAACCTTAGCAGAAAGAGAGTGGAATGGTCAATAAACTGCTGGGAGCTGGTCAAAGCTGCCCATATTAAATGCCCTTTCTATCTCGAGGGCAAGCGAAAGGTGTAGAGAAGCGCTGCTATGTTCTCTCTTCAAAGAACCACTTCTGGTAGGCAGAGCCGGAGCAGGGTCGGAGAGCGGGGCCAGGGCTGCCGGTGTCAGTCTGGTCCACTGCCTCAACACACTGCTGAGTCTGAATGTGATAGAAAGTGCCATCCTGACAATACAAAGGTTAGGAAAGGTTATATATTATAATAAAAAAAATATAAAAATCATTGTACAACAGCATCTTTATTTCCTGAAAATAATGTCACAATGCAAAAAATCTTAATAGTCCAAAATGCAGGTGGGTAATTCTAACAAAACCTGTTAAGAAAATGCCCTGGTCGTATTTAACCCCAAATCAAAAATGTTTTTTTGCATTGTGACATTATTTTCCGAATTTTTAAATACATTTTAACCCCCACCTCTCATTAACGTAACGAGTTCGGATATTTTACTTTTACAATTCCCATTGTTTTCAATGATGATTCTCTTTACAACAGTACAGTCGTTATTTATCATATTATAAAAATATATATATATATTCTTTTTTTATTATTATTAAAATCAGTGCAAATGAAAGGCAGTACCAAGGAAGTGCTATTATGATATACTTCACAACATAAATAATATACTGTATATTATTTTTTCATAATGATATCTTTTTTGTTGTTGTATTGCTGCAATGAGAATTGGGAGATAAAATGTGCGTAACAGGTGCAAGTGTTGGACTTTGCTGCTTTAGGTAAGACATGCCATGTTGATGGAAAAACAAATCGTGCATATACATGTTATTGATTCTTTATTATAAATATGATGTGAAGACCTACTTTCTAAATATCTGATTGTTTAGTATGTTGTTTTAACATGAGTGTTGTACAGTAGCTAGCATGACCTGTAATGTCTCTTGTATGAAATGTATGGCTTATTTGTATTGAATGCTTAGCACAGCAGAAGGGAAAGTGGATGTGAGAAAAAAGTAACGCAAAAATAACGCAAAAGTAACGTAATGCTTTACTTTCCATAAAAATTCCTTTTTAATTAATTAAGTTACTTTTTTAAGGAGTAACACAATATTCTAAAGAGTTACTTTTAAAAGTAACATTACCTAACACTGCTTGTAACTGGTGGTGATTGAGAAGAGTCTCCTGTTCTATATGTAAAAGCGCTTTGAGTGTAGTGTCAGAAAAGTGTACAATTAATTCATTCAAAATATCTAAATAAGAATGTTGTTTATCTTCATCAAAGAAAGTAATATTTCATTTTTAAATGTTTAATCGTATAACATAATAAGATCAACATGAAAATAGCGCGTTATGACTCCGGCTCTGAATTTCTCCCAGTCATGATCACACACAGGCGATGTCCAGGTAAGCTCAAATCATGAGATTCATCCACACGAATCACGTTTAGTGTTCTTCCGCAAATTGCTTAAAATGTTTTAATTTCAACCACAGATGTCGCTAGAGAGCACACAGTTACATAGTGCAGCTTAAATATGACCAGGACATTTTCTAGACATATTTTAAAAACTTTTACTAATGGTGTAAAGAACAACAATGTTTTTTACTGAAAGGAAAACAAGAACGGACCCATACTTGTCTAATATGACTTTTCTGTCCTATAAAATGAAACCAACTTTATTCTCATGGTATATCGCACATATATAAATGATATATTAAAGGTGCACTCAGTAAATATTTGCTCATGTCATCTTGGACTTACAATGACACCTAGTGGTGTGGATGCAGCATCATTCAAAATCAAAAAAAGTTTTCAGTTACAGATGCAGTTACAGATAGGGTTGCCACCCGTCCCGTAAAATACGGGATCGTCCCATATTTAAAGATAAAATTATGTGGGGTCCTGGGTATCTCAGTGAGTATTGACACTGACTACCACCCCTGGAGTCGTGAGTTCCAATCCAGGGCGTGCTGAGTGACTCCAGCCAGGTCTCCTAAGCAACCAAATTGGCCCGGTTGTTAGGGAGGGTAGAGTCACATGGGGTAACCTCCTTGTGGTCGCTATAATGTGGTTCGCTTTCAGTGGGGCGTGTGGTGAGTTGTGCGTGGATGCCGCGGTGGATGGCATGAAGCCTCCACACGCACTATGTCTCCATGTTAACGCGCTCAACAAGCCACGTGATAAAATGCGCGGATTGACGTCTCAGACGTGGAGGCAACTGAGATTCGTCCTCCGCCACTCAGATTGAGGCGAGTCACTACACCACCACGAGGACTTAGAGCGCATTGGGAATTGGGCATTCCAAATTGGGGAGAAAAAAGATAAAATTATGCGTCCTGTATCGAATCAATATGGGACACGATTTGTCCCAAATTTAAGCTGGTCAGATGGCGTCACCGTGAAATCGTTCCAGAACGCTAATTTAACATTGATATAAGTTGGAAAATGTGCCTATGGTGGGTAAGGGACCGTCTGAAAAGTCCACAAATGGTGCTAAAACTGTGGATTTGTTTTCTATATAAATGTTCAATAAGATCAAACAATGTATGAATACAATCACTGAGTCATAAAAACAAGTACAGGTGAAGGAAGAAAAATAAATACATATAAACCAACCAAAATGTATACATAAATAAGATAAAGGAGACAAATAATCGAAAAGATAAAAATAAGTATATTTTTAACATATAAAAGATGTATTTTGTTTTATATACATTAGGGGTCAGGAAAGTTCTAATTTCAGCATATTAGAAAGGGTATACAATTTTTATTAATAACGCATATTAACTCAACGCATTTATTGCTAAAACTGTGGAGGTTGTGGTTAGGAGCTGTGATTCATACATGTATAAGCAGATCTTCTATGAGTGTTTGTGGTGAAGGATTCTGAGTCAGATGAGTCAGAGCTGATGGCTTCTCAGAGGGCTTTTTGTTCTCTCTCTTACTCTTAGGCCTTTGGTCCATTAGAACAAGAAGCAACCAACACCAGCATTTCATAGCACCTCTTCCCTGTTCTGTGTACTGTTTCCCTAATTCTCATTTGTCACATTGCTCTTCAGGTGCTCACTGTACTGGCAAAGAGTTCACACTAAGGTTTGCTTCTAAAATTTCACTGCAAGCCACACCGAAACCTCTCAATCTGTTGCCCGTGACTTTCTCAAGTAACACTTCAACGTGGCATTTTCTTGGCCCTTCGTGTGGGTTTATTTGCTTCAAGAACATTTAATATACAGTATGCATACCAGGGGGTCAAGTTATGTCTTTAACAGGGGTTTACACATTTTTATAGGCCAGGCTTAAAATGCAACTCTCAATTTTATATGTTCCAGGGGGTCTCTGTGCCATCTCTCTCCACCAAGAGGTTCTTGGCCTGAAATAGGTAGGCATTGAAATGTGATCTCACCTCTCTGAACTCAAACTTCTGGTCTTCAGGCACAGCTTCCCTGGGCTTACTGCAGTGATGCATTGTAAGGAAGGTTGAGACGGGATCAGCTACGATACAGCCTGCAGGCTCCCTAGTGTTGTAACGGATCTCTTGGAGTGTGGAGTACTCAAAGAACTAACAAAAAATATATATATATAGCAAGAAAATGAGACAGGAGGACTACTTCAGCATCAGCAAGTACACACAGACCCTGTTCAATCTGACATTAAAGCTGATTTCTGCACCACTTACACCACCAAACTGAATTGCAAAAATAATGACAGTTTCAAAAAGCAATCCTGAATACCTCCACACCACCCCTGTCTGCCTTTGATTGAACATACAGATACAGTTACTTCAAGGTGTAAATGGGTGTGTATATCTCGGCTGACCACTTGTGATTGGATCACCCATATTATGTTAATACCAGGTGTAAACAGAGCTACAGAGTTCAGCTAAATCAAAACTCTCTACTGATGCACCCCCGGGTGGGGACATATCGATCAGACTTTGCATCAGTGATATGCTGCAGTGTATCATGATGCCATCTTAATAATACATTAAAGCTGTGAGACACACTTTGATGTATATTTCTGTGGAAGCATTACAATCTCTGTCTATTGTGTGAATAATTGGGAAAGTGCTGCAGCCTGCCTGCTGTTAACGTTCAGCAAATTAAATTTACCTGGTTATGACCCATGCCATGACATGGGTAAAGAATGACCCTGTGACCAGCAATATTACGATCATCAGGAGGGTTGTAGTCAAAGCAGTAGTTGGCCCTTCCTTTATTCTTCAGCTGAAATTGAGAAGAGAAACATAAATATTTTTTTAAAAAACGGTCCAAGATGAATGACAAAATTACATTTGATTAGAAAAATGTAAAATCTGAAAAAAAGAAAGAAAGAAAGAAAGAAAAAAAGACAAAGGTATTGTACCTTGGTCTTTTTTTTTTTTTTTTTTTAATTCGAATTTGATAGGAAAGAACAATTTATCCCTTAATGGAGGGGTTTTCAGACTGGGATCCAGGGACCCCCAGGGGGCCACAAGGGGGTTCTAGGGGGTCCGTGGAAAAAAATAAATAAATAAATAAATAATTAGTGTAAAAATGTAGGAAAAAAAAAAAGTCTGACATGTACTGTATGAATTTGACATGAATGAATATCACTGTTTCTTTCTGCTTCTGAAAGACTGCTTGGAAATCATGAGATTAAACTTGATTATTTTATTCTATTGACAGCCTAGTTTTTATAGGTGTTTAGATAAGTTTGTAATAAAAAAAAAATATTGAAAGAACATTCTGATTTCTCACTGGGGGTTTAAAGGTTATATTCTCAGTAAAGCTGCTTTGGAAGAATATTTTTTGTGAAAGCGCTATACAAATACATTTTAATTACATTGAACATTAAAATAAGATACAGAAAAAAGATACACTATCTTTTAGAGATAATATTTTACAGATAATAACTTAATCATATATTTTGGATTTAGTACAATGACAATATAAAAGCCAATTATTTAATTTTGCTAACATGTTATTTTTATAATATCACACTATTTTCCTCACACAATAAAATTGGGCCTCTATACATTAAAACATAAGGCTGCTTTAATATTTTAGGAAGGGACTCAAAAGGATATCATCATATTTGGGGGTCTTTGGCATTGAAAAGTTTGAAAACCCCTACCTTAAAGGAATAGTTCACCCAAAAATGACAATTCAGTCATGTGTGTGTGACTTTCTTTCTTCTGCAGAACACAAATGAAGATTTTTAAAAGAAAATGTCTGCTCTGTTGGACCATACAATGCAAGTGAATGGTGACCAGAACTCAGAAGGTCCAAAAGGCAGTATAAAAGTAATCCATAAGACTCCAGCAATGTGACAGGTGTGGGTGAGAAACAGATCAATATTTAAGTCCTTTTTTAACTGTAAATCTACACTTTCACATTCAGGTGTGGAAATAATTTTCACATTCAGCCAACTACTGGTTGGCGGTGGTCAAAGGTGGAGATTGATAGTAAAAAAAAGACTTAAACATTGATTTGTTTCTCATCCACACCTATCATATTGCTTAAGAAGATATGGATTTAACCACTGGAGTCTTATGGATTACTTTTATGTTTCCTTTAATTAATTTGTGGACCTTCAGAGTTCTGGTCACCATTCACTTGCATTGTATGGACCTACAGAGCTTAGACATTACTCTAAAAATCTTCATTTGTGTTCTGCAGAAAAAAGAAAGTCATAAGTGTGAGTAAATGATGAGAGAATTTTCATTTTTGGGTGTATTTTCACATATTTAAAAATACCACTACTGTTTCACATGCTTTAAATCTACAATTAACAAACATTAAGAAGGTAGCAGCTAATCTCTGATTGCATGCAAAAATTAATTGCTTGGAGATTGCTGCATTTCCTATTCCCATGGTAACAGTTACTTCTCTGATTGGTGGATCTTGTTTCAGAATTGTGAGTAGTATAGTACTTCACTCGGAATTTGTCAATTCAATGCCATTCTTTTAAAAATGAAGTTGAAATCACACTGATTTAAGGTTTCTAAAAAAGAATATGCCATCTTTTAACAACCTCTGTCTTGAAATGTATATACTATATCGCCAGGCCCACATGGAAACCGCGCCGGAAGAAAGCTCCACAGATTTCCGCAAAATTAAAACGCCTGTAATTCACAAAAGTTCTACACATACACCACCCTGTGCGTGTTCATATATCAAATATTACAACTAATTTGCTAATGCTTTTAGGTACCAATAAAGTGTAGTGCTCTCAGTCTCAACTCGTATTCAAATTCATTCAGCAGATTTCACTCCCAAACTCAATGCAGATAATGTCAAAAAACAAAAACAAAAAGTTCAGATTTCATCTGCACCTGTTTATCACTTCAAAATCTTTTTCAATATGGACATTATGAATGGCATTTTTACTTCCAGAACCCTACTGTTTGGCTCCATTACAATGCTATGTATGTAAATAAGATAAGCAGCTTATCTTTTCTCACCATCCCATACATGCCAGGCCTGTCTTCCGGGACTTGAATGTCAGGATAGATGTTGTCCAAGTACCATTTAAAGTCCTTACAGCCAAGACGCATTCTGAGTTTCCGTCTGTCTGTCACATCACCATATGCCTCCTGGAAACAAGGGTTAAAAGTTGAGTCCCACTGGAGATATTTATTAAATGTCTTTTCGCATATGACACCTTAAAATTACTTCATGAGCCAATTAACCTCATTGTAAAAAGTATGTTACAAAAGAAATAGCTCAACAAGCCGCATGCATGACTTAACCCATGTCCATAGCACAAAGTTTATTACACAAGTTTAATACCTGAGGGTTAAGGAATTGAAGAAACACCTAACCCTAAGTATGAGGAATATTAAATGTGATGGTTATCAAGCATCACTAACACAAATAACATGAACAGATGAAACAAAGAAAAAGCCATGAAAATGCTTTACATAAAGCTCTATCTTCAAACCACATCTACCGTTTTCACAGAAAACCCAAACATCATCAGTCAAACATTGCTTTCCCTTTTTGTTTTCTAAGTATTTGGACGCATTAACCCAACTACGGTACACCACAAAATGCTACAAATTCTGCAACATCCTCTGTCACAACAATGTCCCAAACAACTCCACATCCCAAACAAGACTGATCAAGGCCAAGATCCTGTTTATGTCTGTGGTTGTGTTACAATATCCCCTCATAACTGCCCCTTTCAGGCCAGAATTACTGGTGAGTGATGGCCCAGAGATATAATTACTTGTGAGAAACATCTGTTGCAAGCAGAGCTCTGTCGAAGAGGTTCAGCAGCTCTGCAGAAAAATGGATGACAGGAAGTGAACTTCTAATTATACCAGATAGATAGTAAATCATCAATATCATTGTAGGTGCCAGCCGGATGACGCAACACCACACCCACTGATGATTCGTCTGTGCCTTGACTATCAATAAAGTTAAAGAGTCCTGAGGCAGGTGCACCGCAAACAACAGTGTTTCCTATAGAATGCTGTTTTTGCAGCCCCCAAAATGGTTCGAACCCCCCATAATGGTCCAAGCTACGTATACTTTGAAAATAAGAAGACTGCAGATGTCAAGATTTATAGAGAAAAATGAGTTTCATATTAGTCTATTTCTCAACCAAAACCAATCGTATCGCTTCAGAAGACATGGATTAAACCCCTAGATTATCTTTATGCTGCCTGTATGCCCTTTTTGGAGCTTGGAAGTTTTGGACACCATTGACTATGTATTTTATTTATTTATTTATTCTTTGACACAACTCGTGCGTCCAGTGTTGACAGGGTGTGCACGATGTTAGCCAGTCAGAACAGTGGGTGTTTACGTTGATGTTTAAAGGATAAGCTGAGGCCAAAACTGAGCGTTTCAGACAGAGGGCCTGAGAGTGTCAGGGTGGAAAATGATTAATTTATTACTAAATTATTACTGTTTTAATGCAAAAAAAAAAAAAAAGAACTTTACTAACATTATCAGCGGACCTCAGGGAAGATAATAAAACTATATAAAAAAAATTAAAAAAGTTCACGTTTTGTTCTACAAAGTAAATTACGTGCAGTCATAGAAGCCACTGTGCTTTTTAACGCAAGTTGCTATTAAGTTGCTACATATGGACTGCAGTGACCATCCGATTCGTCAAGCAGGTACATTCACATCCTTGTGGTATTTGTAGTTGTATTTAGCAATTCAGCAGTTCTATGAGTTTGTAAGTCTTTCTTTGTAATCGATTAATTAAAAGAACCAGATCATAAGTGTAATTCATTTGTCAGTCACAGAGCAACATGTTGTTGATTTTTAGAGCACAATGGCACAAAATCAACAGAGATTTGGGCCATGAACTGGCTGCATCTGGGCCATGAACTGACTTGCTGCATCTCCGCCTGGTACGGCAATAGCACCGCCCACAACCGCAAAGCACTGCAAAGGGTGGTGCGAACTGCCAGACACATCATCGGAGGTGAGCTTCCCTCCCTCCAGAAAATATATACAAGGCGGTGTGTGAAAAAAGCTCGGAGGATCATCAGAGACTCCAGCCACCCGAGCCATGGGCTGTTCTCACATCAGGTAGGCGGTATCGCAGCATCAGGACCCTCACCAGCCGACTCCATGATAGCTTCTTCCCCCAAGCAATCAGACTTTTGAACTCTTGATCTCCCACGTTCAAAATACATCAGCACTGCACTTTATTACCCTTACTCTTATATCTCACACTGGACTGTCATAAATTATATTATTATTATATTATGTTCTCTCTTAACAACTGACTATCAACCGACAGCCTGAATGTCAATACAGTACAATACTGTACATTCTATATATATATATACTTTTTTATATATTTTTATTTTTTATTTTTATTGAATAATGTGTATCTATATAGTGCGTATTGTATACTGTACAGTGTATGTTATTATTTGTATACTGTTGAGTGTAATTATGTGTATAACAGATGTTTAAATTGTGTTGTGTTAATTTGATGTTATTGTAAATTGGTATATGTCTCATCACTGTCACGACTGCTATATTGATCGGAACTGCACCCAAGAATTTCACACACCATTGCACTTGTGTATATGGCTGTGTGACAATAAAGTGATTTGATTTTGATTTGAATAAAATATACAGAGACTCGCAAGGTGAAAGAGAGAGCAATCTACATTCAAATGAATGTGTATTAGTATTAAGGTTGTCAAACCTGATCCACATTGGCATGGCTGGTGTTTACCTGTGGTTTATACCCGAAGAGAGAAAAAGTCTTATCAGCTGGCATCACATCAGATAGATTTCGAGTTGCCAGTGCCAACCTGGCAGCATCTCCAAGGTTTAGAGACAGAAGGGTTACCCAATCTGTCACTGAGAGCACCTCTCCCTTTAACTACAGGGCTCAGTGGGGGTGCCGCCACAAGGGCAGCTGGATGACAAGCACGCGGACTGAGAGAGGTGCAACTTCTCACTGTAGTAACTTCACACTGACCAGAGAGGAGTTGCATGTGTGAAAGTGTGTGTGTGTGTGTGTGTGTGTGTGTGTGTGTGTGTGTGTGTGTGTGTGTAAAAAATTAACTTTTTTTCATATAAAAACAGATTTGTGATCTTTTTAAGTTTTCCATCGTGTAAGCCTGCATCATGTTGTTTGGCTCCATTTTTAAAGCTCTGGAGTAAACTAGAGCATTTCAAGAAAATAAAATGTTCTTCCACCATGTGTGTAATAATACTGTATACTAATATGTAATGTATTATTCAGATACAGAAAAATCTAATGTATTACTAAAAACTACATTTGGAGCAGTTCAATTAAATTCTTTGAATTTCGTTCCATTTTAATTCTGCTTCCTTAAATTCTCCTGTCTGCATCCTGTTTGCAACCTAAATTCAAATTTAATTCAAAACTATAACTATAAATTGGAGTTTAAAAAGCATTCTAAATACAAATCAGAATGCTGCACACATCCCTGGTGTAAATATCCTAGAAAATTTGCATATCCTCTTTCACAAAGTCAACATGATTGGTCAGAGTCTATTTACAAAGTGGCAAAGCTGACACATTGCGGATTAACTTTGTGATAAACGTACTCTTGGAAAATGAGCAGATAAGCAAACAAAAGCCAAGCTAGGCAACAGACTGTACAAGTAGGCGTACCAGACGGGCAAGGGGGTTGCGATGGTAATACATGTCTTTGTATACATCCATCCAGACTTCTGCTGCCCGCACGCTGTTGGACAAAGCCTTGCTTCTCGAGTATGGCGCTTTCTTCGGGAAGACATGACCCACATGCGAGCAAGGGTGGATCTCCAGACTCCCTCCACACTGCCAGATCTGAAAAACAACACCACCACAGGATAGAGATTAGCCATACGCAGGCCCACAGATAGAACCGCAGATTTCCGCAGAACTGGAACACCCACCATTCTTAAAGTTCTACATATTACGTTCCTCTTGCTTGTTTATTAAAAGGATAGTTCACCCAAAAATGAAAATTCTTTCATAATATATTAGCAATAGCTATATAATAGGTGTGGGTGAGAAACAGAACAATATTTAAGTCTTTTTATACTCTAAATCTCCACTTTAACTTTCACTTTCAGATGTGAAAGTGAAACTAAACAGGCACCACATGTGACTTTCAGGTGGAAAAGTGAAAGTGGAGATTTAGAGTAAAAAGGACTTAAATTTTGATCTGTTTCTCACCCACACCTATTATATCGCTTATGAAGATATGGATTTAACCACTGGAGTCTTATTACTTCTATGTTTCCTTTATGTGGTTTTGGAGCTGCAAAGGTCTGATCACCATTCACTTGCATTGTATGGACCTACAGAGCTGAAATATTCTTCTAAAAATATTTGTTTGTGTTTTTCAGAAGAAAGAAAGTCATACACATGAGCATGAGGGTAAGTAAATGCTGAGAGAATTTTCATTTTTGGTTGAACTATCACTTTAAATATTTTGGCTAATTTGATTGAGTTTTCAGCTACCAATATGATTGTAGTACTCTTGTAAAATGTTACCATCATATTTAAAGCCATTTCACAGATTTTCTTCAAAAATGTGTGCAGAAAATCCAAAAATAGTCAAAAGATTCCACCTGGGCCTGGCCATATGTAATATGGCATAATGATCCAGAGAACAAATAATGCTACTGGATCTGCAGCACTCTACCAAAGGAAATTATGTTTAACCTGAGTTGCGAGTTTGCAGTCTGAATTGAACATGACAAAAAAGACTACATACAAAAGACAGAAGACAATACATTGACAAAACATCTTTCTATTGCGTTGCCTTTGCTGGCTGCTTGCAAAAACAAACATCATGATCAGTGTAGTCTGATTCAAGAACAAATGACTCTTCAGAGCTGGCTCTATAAATTAATCTGTCAAAAAGACTCACAAACTCACATTTGAATCAGTGTAACAAATTACTTGCAGAATGTTTATATGACAATATGTAGTGAAAGATATCGACAAAACAGATTTGTTGTATTGTTTTAGTTGTATTTTGAACAAAATCATAAAAACCTTGGAGCAATTATTGGGGGGGGGGGGGGTAGGGAGGTCATCTCATTTGCATTGCATAATACTTTTCTACTTTTCAAGCTGTTCCTTTTAGAAAACAGGTTAAAACACAGATTCTGGCTTTCAAGGCACTGAGAACACAAGTGAACCATTGGTCTCCATGTAACAATGCTGGCATCCTTGAAGGGATGTGAACTGAGTAATAAGAGGAATTATGAGTAAGTAAATGCTGCATAAACACAGAGTGAAGGTCGGTTTAGTCACCGTGCCAGCTGGCAGACACTTAATAAAGGCTCTGACTGACCCCCTAACCTTGCGTGACTCATCACACATTTTTCAAACAGAGATGCTGACCATCTGTCAAAAACATGCCCACAGGCTTTCTCCCAACAGGACAGCAAAACCTTGAGAGAAATGAAAGGAAAATGTCACAGAAAGTGGAGAATTTCTCAAAAGCACACTTACTCTGAATGAAAACTCCAGGTTCTCTCCACCCCAAACCTCCATTCCTGTGTCATATGTGCCCAGGTAATGGAAGTACTTCTTATTGACTGCAAATAAACCACCAGCCATTGTAGGAGACCTGGATCAAAACAAGACACATAAGTTTGTATGATGTACAGTTTGGAAAGACTTAAAAGGATAGTTCACCCAAAAATTCTCTCATCATTTACTCATCCTCCTGGCATCCCAGATGTGTATGACTTACTTTCTTCTGCAGAACACAAATGAAGATTTTTAGAAGAATATCTTGGCTCTGTAGGTCCATGAAGTGATATGATAGGTGTGGGTGAGAAACAGATCAATATTTAAGTCAATTTTGCTAGAAATTATTCTCCCTGCCCAGTAGGGTGCAATATATATGAAGAATGTGAATCACCAAAAACACAAGAAAATGAAAGTGGAGATTGACTGAGCAGAGAGAATTTAGAGTAAAAAGGTACATAAAGTAAATATTGATCTGTTTCTCACCCACACCTTTCATATCGCTTCTGAAGATATGGATTTAACCACCAGAGTTGTCTGGAGTACTTTTACGTTGCCCTAATGTGGATTTTGGAGCCTCAAAATTTTGGCACCCATTCAATTGAATTGTATGGACCTACAGAGCTGAAATATTCTTCTAAAAATCTTCACTTGTGTTCTGCAGAAGAAAGAAAGTCAGACACATCTGGGATGGCATGAGGGTGAGTAAATGATAAGATAATTTTCATTTTGGGGTGAACTATTCCTTAATAAAAACATGTATTCATATACAAGACAAACATATATAAGACTCAACATTTTGACATGAGTAAAAAACCCTGCAATAGCTAAAATACTTAAAATACAGCTTTATCAGCAGTGTTCTAAGTTAAACAATAAAAGTCAACTTGATTTGTACACTTTCTAAGGAAATGTAAGCAATTTTTGCCCATACAAAAGTAACAATCATGATGCAAGGGTATTGAGGGTGGATGTTGTTATGGGGTCACTAAAGTGTTCCAAATGATTTTAGAATGTTGCAATGTGGTTGCTAGGTTGTTGCTTACTTGCCCAAGTCAAAAGCCTTCAACCCCAAGTCTCTATGGTCATTTTCAGACCAGTAGCTCCGAATGTTCAGAAACAGGGGTAAAATTGTTACATTGTTGCTCTAAATTCTTCTTGGCTTGCTTCACTTTCACAGGGCAACGGACCTAAACTGTGTTAATAAAAGTCACTTATGAGCAAACTGTCCCCTCATTGGTCAGAATGTTTGTGTGATTCTGGAATTTAGCTCATACTTCAATATACCGGTTAAAATGATATAGACCTAACCAGGGACTAAAAACAGTTCAAGGAACGAAAACAAAAAATGAAAACGAATGAATTGTTTTTGTTTTTTTTTTTTTTTTTTTTTTGCAGAATGTAACCAAAAACGAGAACAAAGTGATTTTCAATTGTTCCAGAGTAAATACGTTATTTTTAAATGCTGGTCACCGGTTATAACCAGTTAATTTTGTTCCGATAATTTTTTCATGAAACCAAAGGGTTTATCACAGTAAACTTTTGGAACGATACCATTTCATGTTACCCGAAAAAATTAAACGTGTGCTTTGATCCTGAAGGAAACTGCTGCATCACACATTTCTTAATTGCCTGTTGTGGATGTCGCATTCTCTGAATGAAGACATTTTTAACAACTATGTATAATTACTACATATTCTGTACATTCACAGCTAATCCAGATACAAGGAAAACATTATTAGAATCAGAATGAGCTTTATTGCCAAGTGTTCTCACGTACACAAGGAATGTTTTTTGGTGATAGGAGAAACAAGTGCACACAGAATATTACAGTGAGACACAGAATATAAAACAAGGTAAGAGTATAAATAGACATACAAATAATAGGACATAAAACAGAATGGCATATGTACATGTGCAAGTGATAATGTATGTGCAAAGTAGGGGTATGTAGTTATTGAATTATATATGTGAATTTATATATGTACATGAGATATGTATTTACATTAATGCACTATGGGGGAGTCCTGAGGCAGTTTAATTGTTCATGAGGAAAATGGCCTGAGGGTAAAAACTGTTCTTGTGCTTTGATCTCCTGGCGCTCATTGCCCTGAAGCGCTGGCCAGAGGGCAACATTTCAAAGAGGGAGTGGGCAGGGTGTTTGGGGTCCAGACTCCAAACACTCTGGAGACGTACAGGTCTTGGAGAGTGGGCAGGGGGGCACCAATAATCCTCTCAGCAGTCCTGACTGTCTGTTGTAGTTTTGGCTGAACCAAACCAGACAGATATAGATGTACACAGAACAGACTCAATGACGGCCAAGTAGAACTGTGTCAGCAGCTCCTGTGGCAGGTTGAACTTCCTCAGCTGTCCAAGGAAGTACAACCTCTGCTGAGCCTTCTTCACAATTAGAGGTAAAATTTATAATTCTCAGTTGTTTCCAAGTCTTCACTGAATTATTGTTAGATATGATGCATTAATACAGATTTGCTGCCTCTGGGTTTTGACTGAGAAGCAGATCTGAACCGGAACGAAAAACGTAAGTTTTTGCTCAGGACGAACCGAAAAAAACAAAAAAAAACAATCGTTTTTAGTCCCTGGGACAAACTGTAAAAATTTGTCAACATTTTGCGCTGCAAATAAACATTATCCGTCACTTGGATGGAGATGTAAAATGTACGACATGGTTATTTTTAATCGGTCATTAGTTGCTTTTGCATTATTTCTGCATTGAAAAGTGCTTGTTCTCACGGTCACAGAGCTTTCTCTCTCTCGCACGCACACAAAAACACATACAAGCAGCAGAAAGAGTGAAGCCACATAAAGATTGTTTTTACCAGTCAAAAAGTTGCTAACGCCATCCTACCTGTGTCTGCTCTGTCGCTATCCAAAAGAGAGAAGCGATCGTACTAAAATCACTCCTATTTTGAACGTGCAATTATATTTTATATAGTCGCCAAAAGTTATATACACGTTTTGATAATTAATTAAAGTGACGAACTGACCTACAGATATCTTCTCTACAGATCCATCAGGTATGCTCATGGTTTTTAAAAGGACATTGTTTAGTTTCGTTGATCTGTTGGGTCGGATTGCATTCTCACCACAAGCGAACTGCTCCACAGTTCGTTTGCAACTGCACTGAGACTACATCGTCCAAGTGGTCTCGGCTGGTTGTTTTGGCATGGATCCGAGTGCGACTGCCGTGATCATATATGCCTAAACGAATTGAAACAAGGGAGAAAACGCACCAGGTTCTGAAAAAAAATGCTCCAAACGGGCCAGGTGTGAAAATGCGTGGTCCCTAGATATGGCTTGGTTCCCTCCTTCAATGGTAGTCTATGGGATTTCTTTGCCCAGTGTTTCATTGGTCAGTATGATTTGAGATATCATTCATGCCAGTAGTACAAACAGTATGGTACGAGTTATGTGCCTAGGTTAAATATTTATGGTTAGGGGTAAGTAACCCTGGGTTAAGGGTTCGTTCAAATCCCTAATCATACTGCAAGTATAAGCAATAGTAGTGATGCTTGCCTTAGAAATATACTGTACAGACAATTTGGAAACAAAGCTTTTTATTATTACTGTGAGGCTTGCCAAAGTAAACAGTATTTGTATATCCAAATTTGCCCTTAAGCTACTGATAAACAGCATTGTAATTGTGTCACCCACAAACCTAATAACATCAGTGGCGGCACTTCTGCGTTTCTGTTCATGTTCTGGGACAGCATGCCACGTAAACACCAATCGCCAATCAAATCCTCCGATCTGCGGTTCTCCAGGGTTGCCCAGGTATTGAAAGGTGTTCCAGTCAATAACGTCAATAACTGGACACACCACAGCAGAGGGCTCCTTCTTTATTCTACAGGATACAGAGCCAAAAAAAAGGAAACAAATATTAGACAAATTATACTAAAACAAACTGACGTGACATCTAGTTTAAGCTTAATCTGGAAAAGCAAGCAAATTTTGTTATGCAAATTGAAATTCGCCTAAAACACAAGTCAAATGAGCCAAAAGTACTTTGCTACCACCATATATTAAGTGCAAATTTAGGCATGAGAGAAAGTAATGCATGGTCGGGGTTTGTAAAGACTCTCAAGAGTCTCACCTTTGGAGTAATGGCTCTAACCAGCCCTCATGACTCTCACAGTGGCAGTCCAGGAAGGTCAGCACTTCTCCTGTGGCAATGGACGCCCCCAGGAGCCGCGCTCTCACCAAACCCTCTCTCTTCCTCGCTCGGATCAGACGCACCTTTTTGAGATTGGCAATGTAGCGCTCAAGAGGCTCTTTTAAATGATCTGTAGGGCAGATTCATGAGGAGATTACAATAAAAGCGACAGGCCTTGAGGACATAGAAAATACTGGATAGAAATATTGTATGTCAATTGCTATTAGCATTATGGAAAAACATGGTTTCACCACAGGGTGGAGCTCAGATGACATCACTACTTTGGTATTTGATTGGCAAGAATCTGTCTGTTGCATTTGATAAATGTGCTATGGTTTAGTTAACAATTTAACCAGCACTTTTCACACAAAGACATTTGGAATTGTCTAATCAAAAGGTTTCTGAGAGCAACCTGGGGCTCAGCACCTTGCTTGATGGTACAATGGTAAGCAAACAGGATTCCTCTCTTAGTAAAACTCCTTGCAGATCTGTTACTATACTACCCTTACATGGAATGAAACCAGGTTCAGAAATTTGCCAGGGCCCAGGGCAAAACTGTCACTAAAAATAACAAAAATGCACCAGATATTTAAAATATGTAGTAGTGAGCAGTAAATTTATCTTACATAATATGATATATTTTATTCTAGGCCTATCAAATTATGAGTTTAACCCTTTAATGCATGTGTGTTTTGCCAAACATTATTTATGTTCTTTAGCAACCCGACATGTATATCACAATGGATCTAAAAAATGCTCAGATAGTGTCAAATTTTCCAAACATTTTCAAGACAATTAGAGAATAATAGAGTATAACATATTCTGATATATTTTGATGATTTATTTTTTAAATATCAAAGAGATGATGCAACAAATGATAGAACAGGATTCATTACTTCCATGATGAAATTTGATTAGATGCAACTGGCTGTCAAACACATAATGAGCTACACTTAACACATAAGCTTCACATGTACTTTCTCGGGCACTTATTGAGTCTTTAAAGACTCACAACTTACAGAATTTCAGAAGTACATCCAAATGACAATAGCCATATCATACTGTTCATGTGTTGTACTTGCTAGTTTACTTCCATGTTGCTTCTTCTTTAAATAGCAATGTCAAATGTAGGAATGGGTCAATATATTGAATTTCGATATATCGCAAACCCAAAAAAATGATGAACCATATCGTGGCATAACTCAATATTTCAAAATTCCGTTGTCGAATAGTCGTTTGATCTCTTTTAACATAAAATGAGATCACATTAAACTCTAATGATGGTGCAGAAGAGCAACACTGCAGCTTGCGCCTGACTGAGGAGAGGAAG